>NC_080042.1:13325715-13586020 GCF_012489685.1 Lotus japonicus
TGTCGAGAGTGTGTAGTTCCGTAGCGACATTATTGAGGATTTAATATCAAGATATTTGTGACTATTGGATGATAGGAACTCATTGACTGATCCAGTAGGTTTTTCTAGATTTCCAACTTCGATGTATTAGGTCTGATCAACTTAATATTGAGGGGGTGATATTCGGAATCACAGCTGGCTATGGACTTTGATAGAAGGATTGGTAAGATTAACTTGATCTGATCGAAGATTAGTTGAATTTGGGAGGAAAGTTCGTGTTAAGCACTTGATTGTACAAGATTAAGAATTGAACCTTTGGAAGTTGATGATTGTCGTTTAGACATTAATTGGTTGGTTCGTGTGATTACTCCAAGTAGAAGTAGACTCAGTCAAAAGATTTAATATTGGAAACATATTAGGTATTTTCTCGGAAGTTATGAAGTCATAGGTTATGTGATTACAGAGTGGAATTGTTAGAGACCAAATAGGTTGGATTTAATCAGGTTATAGATGATAGCTTGATAAGTAGCAAGATGGAGAAGAATTAACTTTGAACTAGATTGTTGTAGTCGAGTTCGAGGAATAAGTTTTTGCTAAGTACATGATTAATTTGTGGAGACATTATAGTCTTAAGAAATGAATTTTCACTTGAAAAGTGTTAAAGGGTCAAAGGACATTACCGATGCAAACTAGATAAAAGTTTAGATTTTAAGCCCAGGAAGTTTAACTTGAATGTGTAAGACTTAGAGAATCGTCAGGAGTTTTCGGGAGTGACTAAGTGTTGAATCAATGATTAAGTAGAAAAAGAAAGTTTTAGCATAAGTTGAATCCTTGAGGTTGTTGATATGGATTTCAAAGAAAAATATGCTCAGATTACTAAGTGAGATTTACTAAGTTGGATTGGAATCTTAGGGTTAAGATTGACCTTGAGAGTTGAGAATCACGTACGAGTAGGAGATTGGAGATCTGAAGATGAGTTGCGGATTAAGACCTTGAGGTATAGTATAAGAGAGATCTTGAAGTAAAGAAATTCTGAGTTGTGTAGAGTGTTAAAGGTGGTTATAAGTTGGTAATCGATTGATGTTGATTATGAGACTGCGGACATAATGAACCATGTGATAAGATTTGAATGATGTTAGCATAACAAGTTATGACTATGGATATCAAGATCCAGTTATGAGTGTGAGAACGTGACGACACTTATCAGGTTGTTTGGGTAAGCGGAGGAGTTATAGTTTTAAGAAATGGATATTCACTTAAGGAGTATTGAGGGATTAAGAAGTTTATCGACGAGATGGTAATCAAGTTTACAAGAAGGAAAGTGTTAGTATTAAGATGAATACTTGAAGTTATCATATTTGGACAGGCTACTCAGAGTCTAATAGTGAATGGAACTTTGTCATGGACTTCGGTGATGCATGCTAGAGTTAGCAAGTGAATTTTGCTCAGTTGAATAAGAATCCTATGATTAAGATTGACTTAGGGAGTTGAAAATCATGTATGAATAAGGGATGTAGTGGTGATAGCAGTTACGATAGTAGTTAAACCTCAGAAGGTTGGAGGATCGGATGATAAAATGACTAGTTAAGACCTTTGAGGTACAGTTATGAACTGATCTTCTAGAGGATAAGTCTCGATTTATGCGAAGCGTTAGGAATTTCAGTAAGTCTAAATTGGTTTGAGTAAGGAAGGTCTTGAGGACGGAGACAACAATAATGGATTGTTAGATAATAAGAGGATGATTAGCTTGTGAGTGGTCGATGAATTGATGATAAAGGGGATGAGTCTTGTCATATACAAGGTATTAAGACTCATGGTCGAGTTTTAATTTGAATGATGACTAAGTAGAAGATTGATTTCATGGTGCGAGCGACGATATTTACGGAGTTGGAAGTGACATTAATGGATTATTAGATTCCAACGTAATGTTTCGTCTAGGAGTGATCAAGCGATTGAGTTGAGTTTTGGATCATGAGTGCACGTCACGAGGACAAGTTGAGCATTCACTCCGGAGCGTAGAGATGTACCGAGTTTCTAAACAACATTTTGGACGAACAAAAGCGAAGGAACGAGTGGTTAATGTTGTGCAATTGCACGAGTGCCAACAAGTATTACTTCAAACGGAGACCCAACGCAAGTGGTCGAACCGGACAACATAGAGTTGGAAGATGATATGTCTTTTGAGACGCCGTCGAACCAGCATTGGGGCTAAAAGAGTGAAACAATCGAAGGGAAAGCAGAGTGTTTTAGTGAAAAGTTATTTGGAACAAAGACACGGACGGTGCTATATGGGTATTAGAAGAAAAGATCAAGGAATAATATCCAGAACTTTTACGGACCCTTAAGTTTCGAGGACGAAACTTTCTTTTTGGAGGGTAGTAATGTAAGACCCAAGTTTTTTTAAGCTTATGCTAAGTGAATAAACTTCTTATTCACGATTAGGGTTGATGTATCGTGAAGGGAAACCTGAACTAGAGTTTACCAAATGAAATAAATGTATGAAGGAGAAAGTTCAGGAAAAGTCTGAGGATCGTATGGATGTCGATAAAAGTTATAGCACGATCGTTATACGCTTAAACCTAGGGCGAAACCCGAATAAATAGCTAGTTTTTCACTTTTAGGCACGATAGCAGTTAATTCCAAAAATCTTCAGAGAAATGTTAGAACTTCTCTTTTTCCATATATCAAAATCGTTTCGAGGCGAAACTCTAGGATCTACGAACGTCCGATTCCAATCATCGGAAGTTTGCCGAAACCGAATCCCTGGTATTTCAAAACCCTAGAATTTCTCGACAATGAAGACTTTATCTATTCAGAGCTTCAAATGAATATTCTACACGCGTACACCCATTTCTCTTGATGATTTCAATCTTTCTTCAGAAGGAAGTTTTCCATTCCGACATTCGATGCAAAAAGCAACTTATCGGGTAAAATAGTTTTACACCGACTTTGCACCGACTTTGCATTAGTTGCCAAAAATACAAGGAGACATCTTCTTAGCTTAGGAATTCCTTTGCCAAAACATATCTAATAATTCACGGAGAATGACGCCGGAAAAATCAGATTCGCGAAACTTTCATTTTCCCGCGAATTACCATTTTCTATATATAGCAAGAAAGGTGAGAAAAATTACAAGAACTCCTCCATTTTCTCTCCAAGGCCGCGAGCTCCATAGAAGGAAGAGGAAGAAGAGCTTTTCTTCATTTCTTGCTTGATCATTGATTAATCAGTTGCTGCTTCAAGGTTTCGAGGTATAGTCGCTAATCCTTACCTCTGATCGCTTTTTCCATAGCTTTTCTGTAGAGTTTTCTGAGTGGATAGTTTATGGGTTTTTGCAAAACTATCCTGAATCTTTCATTTCTGATTCTAAACCTCTTCTATATGTGCCCAAGATCACTTCTGCCGGATTAGATTTTCCGTTATGTCGCCGGAATTCCGCCGGAATCGATTTTATCCTAAAATACCCATTTTGGAGTTTTTGGAGTAAAGCTTCAACCTTTAGGCTGAAAACTATCGCCTTAGCTTAGTGCTAGTAGGATTAGTTGTCATAAACGTCGTTGGTGACGTCCCTGCAAAATTTTATTTTTGGGATTTCAGTTTTGAAAATCCTAAGTTAAAAATCATGACCAAAATACCCCTGCGACAGTTTTCGATCCGATAATTTTTTCCGAGTTCAGAATACCCTTAGTTACGGCTTATGAAAGCATAGGAACCAAGTTTGATCGAAGAAAAATCGAGCCCCATAATTAGCCAAAGTGGCCGAGCCCTATTAAGGGGGAGGAAGAAATTTCCTTTTTTCCGAAAACTTGTCTTTCGCGCTAGATTATCGTACCTTAGAGTATAGATTACTTCGAGTAACCTTAGTAAGTATCGATAGCTTAGTTTCCGATAGATTCTGATAGTATTTCTGTGATTTTGTTTTAAAGGAACTTTTGAGGAATTTCCTGAGGAACAACACTTTGAGTGCGAGGAAGCACTAGTTGATTATTCTGGAGAACCTACAGGTGAGGGCTTCTCACTGAATCTCTAGTTAATGCTTAGGGTCGATATTTCGACATTGTTTACTGTTTATGCACTGAGATTGTGTGTGATTGAAAATGTTTTCTGAGGCTTCGGCTGACAATGTAGATGATTCATCTACTGAATGTTTTTGAAGATTGACTTACATGTTATGTGCTATGTGGGTAATCTAGGATGTGTGGTGCATGCTTTATATGCTAAGTGCTAAGTGTTTATGATGCGATTTATTGATATATGACATGTTGTTGATTGTGAGGATTTAAATATGCTTTACACTGGAAATCTGAGATTCTGAACGGTGAGAATAGCGGGCAGGTCATGCCGATTTTATTTTGAGAGTTTTGAGAAAGTTTGATAGGACGAACGAGGTTCGGGCCTTGTATAGGGTTTATGGATCGAGACATTCTCTGGAGTCATTTGGGGATTCGAAGATCCCGAGAACTTATAGGAATTGCGATAAGACTAAAAAGGATATTATTTTGAAAAGAAAATTCATAAGACATTAAACAACCTCTAAATCTTTAAGTAAGGGTAATAATCTCGAAAGGAGGCTTTGGATGAAAATCATAGTTTTGGAAAACGAGAAGTGTCGTCAGATCCAAGTGTTGAGTATGTCGTTGTTGTGCTGTTGGAGCAGCGTTTGATGTCGGGCTGTTGGAGCAGCGTTTGTTGTTGTGCTGTGGGAGCAGCTATGTTGTTGGGCTATCCTGGGGATAAGTCCGGGGAATTGATAGTTCCCGAGTATTTGATACTCTTGTGCTGTTGGAGCAGCTATGTGTTGTTATGAAGTGCCAAGCAGAGTACTTCGGTATAGCAGGAAGTAACGATCAGCCATGCAGAGTTGGATCGGTCCTGACTATACCTGGCACAACAGGAGGTAACGATCATCCATGTAGAGTTGTATCGTGCCTGTTGATGTTCGGCATAGCAAGCAGAAATGGTCAGACCATGTAGAGTTTGTACCGTCTTGACTATAGCCAAAGGTGATAAGTGACGCCCGAGCAGAAATGGTTAAACACGAGGCTAGTGTTACGACCGTCTCGAGGTGCCCAACCTATAAGTGGCAATACCTTTGGTTTGTCCCGTCGCCAAGCAGAGTGACGTTGTGGTTTTGTCCCGTCGCCAAGCAGAGTGACGTTGTGGGTTTGTCCCGTCGCCAAGCAGAGTGACGTTGTGGTTTTGTCCCGTCGCCAAGCAGAGTGACGTTGTGGTTTTGTTCCGTCGCCAAGCAGAGTGACGTTGTGGTTTTGTCCCGTCGCCAAGCAGAGTGACGTTGTGGTTTTGTTCCGTCGCCAAGCAGAGTGACGTTGTGGTTTTGTTCCGTCGCCAAGCAGAGTGACGTTGTCGGTTTGTTCCGTCGCCAAGCAGAGTGACGTTATTCGGGTTTTATGCTGATCTGACTACATGATGAGTGTGTTTGATACTTGTAGTTCTACTTGATGCATGTTAACTGTGATTTACAGTCGTTATATTCTTTGTGGAAGTATGCAACCCTAGGATGTTATCCCTAGTTATAAGCCTAAGTGGCTATTATTTCATTTATATTTATTGGTGCTATTATTTACATAATTCTTTGGAGTTGACCCTCGCGTCTTCTGTGTGTGCTTTGGCGAACAAACGCCCTTTGTCAGATGTCTTTGGCGGGCTGATCCATGATGGTTCATCCTTCGGGAGGAACTAGGGTTAAGATGCAGAAACTGGAGCGTATCGCGGTAGTGAGAGGAGGACGGATGGTGTACTTAGACTAGGTCGTTCTGAATTCAGATTTGGGCGACGACCACGCTAGCATGTAGGTCTTAGTGCTGGTGTGAGCTCCTCGAGATGGGATTAGTGTAGGAGTAGAGTCTTAGCTCTGAACATCATTTGTTTCTTTTGGGACAGGGTAGCTTCCCACCTATAGCTTTTGTGTGGTTTCTTTACAGGAATCACAGAGAGTTGGTTGGACTTAGGAGGTCTTGCTTCAGGCCGATGGGCCAGCTGATTTTCAGTTTTGAGGGATGGTGTTGCGGACACTTCACCTTTATTTTCAGTCTGTACATATTGCCTTCGGGCGCTACACTTTTCTTTCCGTCACTGGAGGTTTACTCGTGACGAGGTTAGTACTACAGCGGGGGCTGTTTATATATTGTATATTAGTTTTATTACTTTTCGCATTTGGGTTTTATTTAATTCAGTCTTGTCTTAGTTATTATCAAAAAAAAAAATATTCACGTTTTTCCGCATTAAGTTTACTTTTGGTTACTAAAGTGACGCCACCGAAATCGGGGTGTTACAAGCGCAGTCTTCGACAAGTCTGCAGCCAAAGCCTACCAAGACTCTGAAATGAAGAGACACTAACAAAAGAAAGTGCCTGTGTCTAGAAGACTGAAGTATCCCCATGAGGAGTGGGTTGTGAGAGAGCAGGAACTCGATGGCCAAAAAGGCCAAAAGTTAAGAGGCAAGGACAAGACTTATGTCCCTTATGCTGGGTTACCAAAGAACCAATGGTTCAGGCCAGCACCTCCAAAGCCAAAACAACACCAAAAGTGGCAGAAAATCGACTTGGGCCAGGGATCTTCCTACGTCAACAATTCTCGCGTGTCGCGAAACTACTCCTATGGCTCCAGGAACTACTATGCTCCTGAACAAATGACCAGAACTCAGTTTAGATGTTTCTTGAGGAAAAGGAAAGCTGAAAGGGAAAGAGGTGGCAAGTTCCGTTCGCTATGGCACATAAAGGCAGAAGACAATCCTAACAATGAACCTAGCGTGGCGTCAATTATCAATCAGCTGGACCACGCCATCAAACAGGGAATGACTTTGCCTCGAGACCCGGCCAAGGAAAAGGCAAAAGATGCAGCTGAAGATGAGGATGAAGACATGCTTGAAGATTTCGATGACAGTGATGGAGAAGATCTCAACATCATTTGCATAGTGTCTATCTTACCTGCAGAATTCGACAGAATCTCAGAGGTTACAGAAAGCGAGGAAGACTACTATGTTGAGGAAGAGCCAGATGATAACCCTGTGTGATGCAAAAAGTGGCCAAAGAAGGAGAAAGTAGCGTACATTGACGTTGATCCAGTGTGTCGAAATCCGTGTGTTTATCGAGAAGTTCCTGCAGACGTTTACATGAATGATGTCAATCTGGCTAACTCCAGCCAGGTGATCCTTACGTTTGTAAAGCATTGAAACCTTATGAAAACAAACTTGAGGAAGAAAGCCCCAAGGATACTACTCCTGCTGTGAAAAATTATACTTTTGATGTGACCAAATGTGATGCAATTTATGATATACATGTGTCTGATGGTTTGCTTGTGCTCCCTAAAGACCAAAAGCTTCCTTCTCCTGAACAAAGGAAAGGCAAGAAATATTGTAAGTATCACAACTCTTTTGGTCATTGGACCTCACAGTGTGTTCGTTTCAGGGATCCTGTGCAGGGGGAATTGGATTCAGAAAGACTCAAGTATGATGAGAAAGCTAAGGGCCAGATGAAGATTGACTCTGATCCGTTGCAGGTGGCTGAGACCAACTATGTGGAACCTCTCCATATTTGCATGGTCGATATTTCTAAAAAGCTAGATCTGGGTTTGACACTCGGAGAGGCAAAAGAGAAAAGCACTGCAGTTGAGGAACCAGAGATCGAGAAAGAGGTGAGCTTGGATGAAGTTTACCCCAAGGCTGGAGAAACTCTTGTTGAATTTCTATCCCGGAGCAAAGATGGCGAGAAAGAAGTCATGCTATGCCCTCGATGCAGCGCAGTCTTCGAAAAGTCTGCAGCCAAAGCCTACCAAGACTCTGAAATGAAGAGACACTATCAAAAGAAAGTGCCTGTGTCTAGAAGACTGAAGTATCCCCACGAGGAGTGGGTTGAGAGAGAGCAGGAACTCGATGGCCAAAAAGGCCAAAAGTTAAGAGGCAAGGACAAGACTTATGTCCCTTATGCTGGGTTACCAAAGAACCAATGGTTCAGGCCAGCACCTCCAAAGCCAAAACAACACCAAAAGTGGCAGAAAATCGACTTGGGCCAGGGATCTTCCTACGTCAACAATTCTCGCGTGTCGCGAAACTACTCCTATGGCTCCAGGAACTACTATGCTCCTGAACAAATGACCAGAACTCAGTTTAGACGTTTCTTGAGGAAAAGGAAAGCTGAAAGGGAAAGAGGTGGCAAGTTCCGTTCGCTATGGCACATAAAGGCAGAAGACAATCCTAACAATGAACCTAGCGTGGCGTCAATTATCAATCAGCTGGACCACGCCATCAAACAGGGAATGACTTTGCCTCCAGACCCGGCCAAGGAAAAGGCAAAAGATGCAGCTGAAGATGAGGATGAAGACATGCTTGAAGATTTCGATGACAGTGATGGAGAAGATCTCAACATCATTTGCATAGTGTCTATCTTACTTGCAGAATTCGACAGAATCTCAGAGGTTACAGAAAGCGAGGAAGACTACTATGTTGAGGAAGAGCCAGATGATAACCCTGTGTGATGCAAAAAGTGGCCAAAGAAGGAGAAAGTAGCGTACATTGACGCTGATCCAGTGTGTCGAAATCCGTGTGTTTATCGAGAAGTTCCTGCAGACGTTTACATAAATGATGTCAATCTGGCTGAGCTCCAGCCAGGTGATCCTTACGTTTGTAAAGCATTGAAACCTTATGAAAACAAACTTGAGGAAGAAAGCCCCAAGGATACTACTCCTGCTGTGAAAAATTATACTTTTGATGTGACCAAATGTGATGCAATTTATGATATACATGTGTCTGATGGTCTGCTTGTGCTCCCTAAAGACCAAAAGCTTCCTTCTCCTGAACAAAGGAAAGGCAAGAAATATTGTAAGTATCACAACTCTTTTGGTCATTGGACCTCACAGTGTGTTCGTTTCAGGGATCCTGTGCAGGGGGAATTGGATTCAGAAAGACTCAAGTATGATGAGAAAGCTAAGGGCCAGATGAAGATTGACTCTGATCCGTTGCAGGTGGCTGAGACCAACTATGTGGAACCTCTCCATATTTGCATGGTCGATATTTCTAAAAAGCTAGATCTGGGTTTGACACTCGGAGAGGCAAAAGAGAAAAGCACTGCAGTTGAGGAACCAGAGATCGAGAAAGAGGTGAGCTTGGATGAAGTTTACCCCAAGGCTGGAGAAACTCTTGTTGAATTTCTATCCCGGAGCAAAGATGGCGAGAAAGAAGTCATGCTATGCCCTCGATGCAGCGCAGTCTTCGACAAGTCTGCAGTTAAAGCCTACCAAGACTCTGAAATGAAGAGACACTATCAAAAGAAAGTGCCTGTGTCTAGAAGACTGAAGTATCCCCACGAGGAGTGGGTTGAGAGAGAGCAGGAACTCGATGGCCAAAAAGGCCAAAAGTTAAGAGGCAAGGACAAGACTTATGTCCCTTATGCTGGGTTACCAAAGAACCAATGGTTCAGGCCAGCACCTCCAAAGCCAAAACAACACCAAAAGTGGCAGAAAATCGACTTGGGCCAGGGATCTTCCTACGTCAACAATTCTCGCGTGTCGCGAAACTACTCCTATGGCTCCAGGAACTACTATGCTCCTGAACAAATGACCAGAACTCAGTTTAGACGTTTCTTGAGGAAAAGGAAAGCTGAAAGGGAAAGAGGTGGCAAGTTCCGTTCGCTATGGCACATAAAGGCAGAAGACAATCCTAACAATGAACCTAGCGTGGCGTCAATTATCAATCAGCTGGACCACGCCATCAAACAGGGAATGACTTTGCCTCCAGACCCGGCCAAGGAAAAGGCAAAAGATGCAGCTGAAGATGAGGATGAAGACATGCTTGAAGATTTCGATGACAGTGATGGAGAAGATCTCAACATCATTTGCATAGTGTCTATCTTACCTGCAGAATTCGACAGAATCTCAGAGGTTACAGAAAGCGAGGAAGACTACTATGTTGAGGAAGAGCCAGATGATAACCCTGTGTGATGCAAAAAGTGGCCAAAGAAGGAGAAAGTAGCGTACATTGACGCTGATCCAGTGTGTCGAAATCCGTGTGTTTATCGAGAAGTTCCTGCAGACGTTTACATAAATGATGTCAATCTGGCTGAGCTCCAGCCAGGTGATCCTTACGTTTGTAAAGCATTGAAACCTTATGAAAACAAACTTGAGGAAGAAAGCCCCAAGGATACTACTCCTGCTGTGAAAAATTATACTTTTGATGTGACCAAATGTGATGCAATTTATGATATACATGTGTCTGATGGTCTGCTTGTGCTCCCTAAAGACCAAAAGCTTCCTTCTCCTGAACAAAGGAAAGGCAAGAAATATTGTAAGTATCACAACTCTTTTGGTCATTGGACCTCACAGTGTGTTCGTTTCAGGGATCCTGTGCAGGGGGAATTGGATTCAGAAAGACTCAAGTATGATGAGAAAGCTAAGGGCCAGATGAAGATTGACTCTGATCCGTTGCAGGTGGCTGAGACCAACTATGTGGAACCTCTCCATATTTGCATGGTCGATATTTCTAAAAAGCTAGATCTGGGTTTGACACTCGGAGAGGCAAAAGAGAAAAGCACTGCAGTTGAGGAACCAGAGATCGAGAAAGAGGTGAGCTTGGATGAAGTTTACCCCAAGGCTGGAGAAACTCTTGTTGAATTTCTATCCCGGAGCAAAGATGGCGAGAAAGAAGTCATGCTATGCCCTCGATGCAGCGCAGTCTTCGACAAGTCTGCAGTTAAAGCCTACCAAGACTCTGAAATGAAGAGACACTATCAAAAGAAAGTGCCTGTGTCTAGAAGACTGAAGTGTCCCCACGAGGAGTGGGTTGAGAGAGAGCAGGAACTCGATGGCCAAAAAGGCCAAAAGTTAAGAGGCAAGGACAAGACTTATGTCCCTTATGCTGGGTTACCAAAGAACCAATGGTTCAGGCCAGCACCTCCAAAGCCAAAACAACACCAAAAGTGGCAGAAAATCGACTTGGGCCAGGGATCTTCCTACGTCAACAATTCTCGCGTGTCGCGAAACTACTTCTATGGCTCCAGGAACTACTCTGCTCCTGAACAAATGACCAGAACTCAGTTTAGACGTTTCTTGAGGAAAAGGAAAGCTGAAAGGGAAAGAGGTGGCAAGTTCCGTTCGCTATGGCACATAAAGGCAGAAGACAATCCTAACAATGAACCTAGCGTGGCGTCAATTATCAATCAGCTGGACCACGCCATCAAACAGGGAATGACTTTGCCTCCAGACCCGGCCAAGGAAAAGGCAAAAGATGCAGCTGAAGATGAGGATGTAGACATGCTTGAAGATTTCGATGACAGTGATGGAGAAGATCTCAACATCATTTGCATAGTGTCTATCTTACCTGCAGAATTCGACAGAATCTCAGAGGTTACAGAAAGCGAGGAAGACTACTATGTTGAGGAAGAGCCAGATGATAACCCTGTGTGATGCAAAAAGTGGCCAAAGAAGGAGAAAGTAGCGTACATTGACGCTGATCCAGTGTGTCGAAATCCGTGTGTTTATCGAGAAGTTCCTGCAGACGTTTACATAAATGATGTCAATCTGGCTGAGCTCCAGCTAGGTGATCCTTACGTTTGTAAAGCATTGAAACCTTATGAAAACAAACTTGAGGAAGAAAGCCCCAAGGATACTACTCCTGCTGTGAAAAATTATACTTTTGATGTGACCAAATGTGATGCAATTTATGATATACATGTGTCTGATGGTCTGCTTGTGCTCCCTAAAGACCAAAAGCTTCCTTCTCCTGAACAAAGGAAAGGCAAGAAATATTGTAAGTATCACAACTCTTTTGGTCATTGGACCTCACAGTGTGTTCGTTTCAGGGATCCTGTGCAGGGGGAATTGGATTCAGAAAGACTCAAGTATGATGAGAAAGCTAAGGGCCAGATGAAGATTGACTCTGATCCGTTGCAGGTGGCTGAGACCAACTATGTGGAACCTCTCCATATTTGCATGGTCGAAATTTCTAAAAAGCTAGATCTGGGTTTGACACTCGGAGAGGCAAAAGAGAAAAGCACTGCAGTTGAGGAACCAGAGATCGAGAAAGAGGTGAGCTTGGATGAAGTTTACCCCAAGGCTGGAGAAACTCTTGTTGAATTTCTATCCCGGAGCAAAGATGGCGAGAAAGAAGTCATGCTATGCCCTCGATGCAGCGCAGTCTTCGACAAGTCTGCAGTTAAAGCCTACCAAGACTCTGAAATGAAGAGACACTATCAAAAGAAAGTGCCTGTGTCTAGAAGACTGAAGTATCCCCACGAGGAGTGGGTTGAGAGAGAGCAGGAACTCGATGGCCAAAAAGGCCAAAAGTTAAGAGGCAAGGACAAGACTTATGTCCCTTATGCTGGGTTACCAAAGAACCAATGGTTCAGGCCAGCACCTCCAAAGCCAAAACAACACCAAAAGTGGCAGAAAATCGACTTGGGCCAGGGATCTTCCTACGTCAACAATTCTCGCGTGTCGCGAAACTACTCCTATGGCTCCAGGAACTACTATGCTCCTGAACAAATGACCAGAACTCAGTTTAGACGTTTCTTGAGGAAAAGGAAAGCTGAAAGGGAAAGAGGTGGCAAGTTCCGTTCGCTATGGCACATAAAGGCAGAAGACAATCCTAACAATGAACCTAGCGTGGCGTCAATTATCAATCAGCTGGACCACGCCATCAAACAGGGAATGACTTTGCCTCCAGACCCGGCCAAGGAAAAGGCAAAAGATGCAGCTGAAGATGAGGATGAAGACATGCTTGAAGATTTCGATGACAGTGATGGAGAAGATCTCAACATCATTTGCATAGTGTCTATCTTACCTGCAGAATTCGACAGAATCTCAGAGGTTACAGAAAGCGAGGAAGACTACTATGTTGAGGAAGAGCCAGATGATAACCCTGTGTGATGCAAAAAGTGGCCAAAGAAGGAGAAAGTAGCGTACATTGACGCTGATCCAGTGTGTCGAAATCCGTGTGTTTATCGAGAAGTTCCTGCAGACGTTTACATAAATGATGTCAATCTGGCTGAGCTCCAGCCAGGTGATCCTTACGTTTGTAAAGCATTGAAACCTTATGAAAACAAACTTGAGGAAGAAAGCCCCAAGGATACTACTCCTGCTGTGAAAAATTATACTTTTGATGTGACCAAATGTGATGCAATTTATGATATACATGTGTCTGATGGTTTGCTTGTGCTCCCTAAAGACCAAAAGCTTCCTTCTCCTGAACAAAGGAAAGGCAAGAAATATTGTAAGTATCACAACTCTTTTGGTCATTGGACCTCACAGTGTGTTCGTTTCAGGGATCCTGTGCAGGGGGAATTGGATTCAGAAAGACTCAAGTATGATGAGAAAGCTAAGGGCCAGATGAAGATTGACTCTGATCCGTTGCAGGTGGCTGAGACCAACTATGTGGAACCTCTCCATATTTGCATGGTCGATATTTCTAAAAAGCTAGATCTGGGTTTGACACTCGGAGAGGCAAAAGAGAAAAGCACTGCAGTTGAGGAACCAGAGATCGAGAAAGAGGTGAGCTTGGATGAAGTTTACCCCAAGGCTGGAGAAACTCTTGTTGAATTTCTATCCCGGAGCAAAGATGGCGAGAAAGAAGTCATGCTATGCCCTCGATGCAGCGCAGTCTTCGACAAGTCTGCAGTTAAAGCCTACCAAGACTCTGAAATGAAGAGACACTATCAAAAGAAAGTGCCTGTGTCTAGAAGACTGAAGTATCCCCACGAGGAGTGGGTTGAGAGAGAGCAGGAACTCGATGGCCAAAAAGGCCAAAAGTTAAGAGGCAAGGACAAGACTTATGTCCCTTATGCTGGGTTACCAAAGAACCAATGGTTCAGGCCAGCACCTCCAAAGCCAAAACAACACCAAAAGTGGCAGAAAATCGACTTGGGCCAGGGATCTTCCTACGTCAACAATTCTCGCGTGTCGCGAAACTACTCCTATGGCTCCAGGAACTACTCTGCTCCTGAACAAATGACCAGAACTCAGTTTAGACGTTTCTTGAGGAAAAGGAAAGCTGAAAGGGAAAGAGGTGGCAAGTTCCGTTCGCTATGGCACATAAAGGCAGAAGACAATCCTAACAATGAACCTAGCGTGGCGTCAATTATCAATCAGCTGGACCACGCCATCAAACAGGGAATGACTTTGCCTCCAGACCCGGCCAAGGAAAAGGCAAAAGATGCAGCTGAAGATGAGGATGTAGACATGCTTGAAGATTTCGATGACAGTGATGGAGAAGATCTCAACATCATTTGCATAGTGTCTATCTTACCTGCAGAATTCGACAGAATCTCAGAGGTTACAGAAAGCGAGGAAGACTACTATGTTGAGGAAGAGCCAGATGATAACCCTGTGTGATGCAAAAAGTGGCCAAAGAAGGAGAAAGTAGCGTACATTGACGCTGATCCAGTGTGTCGATATCCGTGTGTTTATCGAGAAGTTCCTGCAGACGTTTACATAAATGATGTCAATCTGGCTGAGCTCCAGCTAGGTGATCCTTACGTTTGTAAAGCATTGAAACCTTATGAAAACAAACTTGAGGAAGAAAGCCCCAAGGATACTACTCCTGCTGTGAAAAATTATACTTTTGATGTGACCAAATGTGATGCAATTTATGATATACATGTGTCTGATGGTCTGCTTGTGCTCCCTAAAGACCAAAAGCTTCCTTCTCCTGAACAAAGGAAAGGCAAGAAATATTGTAAGTATCACAACTCTTTTGGTCATTGGACCTCACAGTGTGTTCGTTTCAGGGATCCTGTGCAGGGGGAATTGGATTCAGAAAGACTCAAGTATGATGAGAAAGCTAAGGGCCAGATGAAGATTGACTCTGATCCGTTGCAGGTGGCTGAGACCAACTATGTGGAACCTCTCCATATTTGCATGGTCGATATTTCTAAAAAGCTAGATCTGGGTTTGACACTCGGAGAGGCAAAAGAGAAAAGCACTGTAGTTGAGGAACCAGAGATCGAGAAAGAGGTGAGCTTGGATGAAGTTTACCCCAAGGCTGGAGAAACACTTGTTGAATTTCTATCCCGGAGCAAAGATGGCGAGAAAGAAGTCATGCTATGCCCTCGATGCAGCGCAGTCTTCGACAAGTCTGCAGCCAAAGCCTACCAAGACTCTGAAATGAAGAGACACTATCAAAAGAAAGTGCCTGTGTCTAGAAGACTGAAGTATCCCCACGAGGAGTGGGTTGAGAGAGAGCAGGAACTCGATGGCCAAAAAGGCCAAAAGTTAAGAGGCAAGGACAAGACTTATGTCCCTTATGCTGGGTTACCGAAGAACCAATGGTTCAGGCCAGCACCTCCAAAGCCAAAACAACACCAAAAGTGGCAGAAAATCGACTTGGGCCAGGGATCTTCCTACGTCAACAATTCTCGCGTGTCGCGAAACTACTCCTATGGCTCCAGGAACTACTATGCTCCTGAACAAATGACCAGAACTCAGTTTAGACGTTTCTTGAGGAAAAGGAAAGCTGAAAGGGAAAGAGGTGGCAAGTTCCGTTCGCTATGGCACATAAAGGCAGAAGACAATCCTAACAATGAACCTAGCGTGGCGTCAATTATCAATCAGCTGGACCACACCATCAAACAGGGAATGACTTTGCCTCCAGACCCGGCCAAGGAAAAGGCAAAAGATGCAGCTGAAGATGAGGATGAAGACATGCTTGAAGATTTCGATGACAGTGATGGAGAAGATCTCAACATCATTTGCATAGTGTCTATCTTACCTGCAGAATTCGACAGAATCTCAGAGGTTACAGAAAGCGAGGAAGACTACTATGTTGAGGAAGAGCCAGATGATAACCCTGTGTGATGCAAAAAGTGGCCAAAGAAGGAGAAAGTAGCGTACATTGACGCTGATCCAGTGTGTCGAAATCCGTGTGTTTATCGAGAAGTTCCTGCAGACGTTTACATAAATGATGTCAATCTGGCTGAGCTCCAGCCAGGTGATCCTTACGTTTGTAAAGCATTGAAACCTTATGAAAACAAACTTGAGGAAGAAAGCCCCAAGGATACTACTCCTGCTGTGAAAAATTATACTTTTGATGTGACCAAATGTGATGCAATTTATGATATACATGTGTCTGATGGTTTGCTTGTGCTCCCTAAAGACCAAAAGCTTCCTTCTCCTGAACAAAGGAAAGGCAAGAAATATTGTAAGTATCACAACTCTTTTGGTCATTGGACCTCACAGTGTGTTCGTTTCAGGGATCCTGTGCAGGGGGAATTGGATTCAGAAAGACTCAAGTATGATGAGAAAGCTAAGGGCCAGATGAAGATTGACTCTGATCCGTTGCAGGTGGCTGAGACCAACTATGTGGAACCTCTCCATATTTGCATGGTCGATATTTCTAAAAAGCTAGATCTGGGTTTGACACTCGGAGAGGCAAAAGAGAAAAGCACTGTAGTTGAGGAACCAGAGATCGAGAAAGAGGTGAGCTTGGATGAAGTTTACCCCAAGGCTGGAGAAACACTTGTTGAATTTCTATCCCGGAGCAAAGATGGCGAGAAAGAAGTCATGCTATGCCCTCGATGCAGCGCAGTCTTCGACAAGTCTGCAGCCAAAGCCTACCAAGACTCTGAAATGAAGAGACACTATCAAAAGAAAGTGCCTGTGTCTAGAAGACTGAAGTATCCCCACGAGGAGTGGGTTGAGAGAGAGCAGGAACTCGATGGCCAAAAAGGCCAAAAGTTAAGAGGCAAGGACAAGACTTATGTCCCTTATGCTGGGTTACCGAAGAACCAATGGTTCAGGCCAGCACCTCCAAAGCCAAAACAACACCAAAAGTGGCAGAAAATCGACTTGGGCCAGGGATCTTCCTACGTCAACAATTCTCGCGTGTCGCGAAACTACTCCTATGGCTCCAGGAACTACTATGCTCCTGAACAAATGACCAGAACTCAGTTTAGACGTTTCTTGAGGAAAAGGAAAGCTGAAAGGGAAAGAGGTGGCAAGTTCCGTTCGCTATGGCACATAAAGGCAGAAGACAATCCTAACAATGAACCTAGCGTGGCGTCAATTATCAATCAGCTGGACCACGCCATCAAACAGGGAATGACTTTGCCTCCAGACCCGGCCAAGGAAAAGGCAAAAGATGTAGCTGAAGATGAGGATGAAGACATGCTTGAAGATTTCGATGACAGTGATGGAGAAGATCTCAACATCATTTGCATAGTGTCTATCTTACCTGCAGAATTCGACAGAATCTCAGAGGTTACAGAAAGCGAGGAAGACTACTATGTTGAGGAAGAGCCAGATGATAACCCTGTGTGATGCAAAAAGGGTCTGTTGAGGATGAGAGAGCTATTTTCCAGAGGCCAACAGAACAGATGAAGAGCCATTTGAAGCCACTATTCGTTTGGGCTAAAGTCGAAGAGAAAGGAGTTAACAAAGTCCTTGTCGACGGAGGAGCTGCAATCAATTTGATGCCCAGGTTTATGCTCAAAAGGTTGGGCAAAACTGAAGCAGATCTAATCCCCCATGATATGGTTCTTTCTGATTATGAAGGAAAGACGAGTTCTTCCTTGGGGGCAATCATGCTAAATACCGTAGGAACGGTGGCCCACTCCACATTGTTCATTGTGGTGCCTTCAAAGGCTAACTACAATTTGCTGCTGGGGAGAGAATGGATCCATGGCGTGGGGGCAGTGCCTTCAAGTTTGCATCAACGTATATCCATTTGGAAATCAGATGGGGTTGTCGAGAATGTACAAGCAGATCAAAGCTACTATTTGGCAGAGACATGCTATGTTGGCAAGAAGAATTTCGAGAAGAGCTTAGCCACAATTTCTCCTTTGGACACACTGGTCAATCAATATTTCAATCCATACTCAGAGTATTCAGTGACATTGGATCCCATCCGGGGGCTAAACCTCAATGAAGCTTGCAAACCTGATGCCATGAGCGGATGGCACAGCAATGAAGAAAAATATTCCACTACTGAGTGGCAAAACAATGGTAAAGATGATTAATTCGAGCTATCGGCTTACGCTGCCGAAAATAGAGTAAGAACGGCCTTAGAGGCCGCAAGAATGGCCAAAGAAATGGCTATTGATGAAGTTACTGATGTCTCAATTCTGCCTGTCGAGATGACACTTCAGGATGAGGCAACAACAAAAAAGGATAACACGTGCTTGGAAGAAGACGAGCAGAACGTCGAAGAATTTGAAGATCTCCGCAACTTGAGGCTAGATTGCATCTATGATGATAGCCCATTGGGTTTCGAGAAACCTGTGATCGGTGTTTCCAAGAAAATGGAAGCACAGGATCCTTTGGAAGAAATAGACTTGGGTGATGGCTCAGAGAAGAAGCCAACGTACATCAGCGCCCTTATTGATCCGGAGTTAAAGGATAGGATGGTGAAATTACTCAAAGAGTTCAAAGACTGTTTCGCTTGGGATTATGATGAAATGCCAGGACTTAGTCGAGAACTGGTGGAATTGCAGTTACCCATCAAGAAAGACAAGAAACCGGTCAAGCAATTACCCAGGAGGTTCCATCCAGATGTGTTGGTAAAAATCAAGGAAGAAAAATCGAGAGGCTCCTTAAGTGCAAATTCATCATAACAGCTCGATATGTGGATTGGTTAGCCAACGTGGTCCCAGTGATCAAGAAGAATGGAAAGTTGAGGGTTTGCATTGACTTTCGAGATCTAAATGCTGCTACTCCGAAGGATGAATATCACATGCCCATGTAAGATCAAGTTTTGATCTAGTAGTACAACTCTATGTTTTGATGATTACAAGTTAACCTTTTGAGTATGAATAATTATGGTACTCTAACGTGTTTTTCTGAGTGTGCTATTTACAGGCTCTGACCTTGATTCAGTCTCACACTAATCAGAAGCACTGTGCATAAAGAGTGACCCAAGCAACGCTTTCGCAACATCTATGTTCACTCTGAACAGTAGAAATGCTTCAGAAGATCCGAAGTTCTACAAGCTCTGATATGGACTCAGTCACTAGAAGTTCTGAAGATCCAGAAGTTCTGACAACCAAGAAAACTCTGAAGGTTCAGATGTTCTGATGGTGTAGAAGACTCTGAAGATCCAGAAGCTGAATAGTGGAAACTCTGATGTCCAGAAGCAAGAAACTCTGAAGACCATGTACTTCCCTCTAAGTTCAGAATCAGAAGATACAACGGTCAGAGGATCTGTGCTTTCCCTCTGACTCTGATCAACCGGCTTCACAAGTTCCAACATGAAGCAATCCCATGATCAGAAGTCTCCTAGGTTTAAAGGTCAAGTCGCTATCCAAGTACAAAAGCATATGTACTATCCTGACGACCTACCTAACGTTCTCAGCCACAGCAGAAGCTGGAATTTCCAGAACTGCCCTCCAACGGTAGCATTTCCATGCAGCGTTCAAACCCTAATCCTTGGAGTATAAATAGAGTCTGAAGATTGAAAGATGCGGTTGGAAGAATTACACACGCGCAAGCTATACTCAAACTTTCTAAGCATTCTTTCATCTGAATTCATTGTGTTTACTATTAGCTTTTCAGAAGCAAATCTCTTGTAAACATTCTTTGTTAAACAGTTTGTTTAGTTACCTTTAGGAGATCAAGGTTGATCGGATCCTAGAGAAGACTAAGAGAGTGAATCTTAGTGTGAGCTAAGTCAGTGTAATTGTTAGTCACTTGTAGGTTTCAAGTGCAGTTGTAACACTTTACCTGATTAGTGGATTGCCTTCATTCTAAGAAGGAAGAAATCACCTTGACGGGTGGACTGGATTAGCTTGAGGGATTTATCAAGTGAACCAGGATAAAAATCCTTGTGTGCTTTTCTATCTCTTATCTTTAGCACTTAAGTCTCGAAAGATTTGTTTAAATCTTTAAGGTGGAAGTTTTTATTTGAAAACGTTATTCAAACCCCCCCCCCCTTTCTACCGTTTTTCATACCTTCAATTGGAATCAGAGCGCAAGTTCTGATTACCACACCTAACAGTGTTCAGTGATCCGGGCCGGTGTGAAAAACAATGGCTACCACCAGTGAAACTCAAAGAGATGGTTACAATGCAAAGCCTCCCATGTTCGACGGTCAAAGATTCGAGTATTGGAAAGATAGACTTGAAAGTTTCTTTTCTGGGTTTTGATGCAAATCTCTGGGATATTATTGTGGATGGCTATGAGCGTCCAACTGATGAAGAAGGCAAGAAGATCCCAAGGTCAGAGATGACTGCAGATCAAAAGAAGCTTTACTCACAACATCACAAAGCTAGAGCAATTCTTCTAAGTGCTATTTCCTACGAAGAGTACCAGAAGATTACAGATCGTGAGTATGCAAAAGGCATTTTTGAATCCCTGAAGATGTCTCATGAAGGAAACAAGAAAGTCAAAGAATCAAAGGCATTGTCTTTGATCCAAAAGTATGAATCCTTCGTCATGGAGCCAAACGAGTCCATTGAATAAATGTTTTCCAGATTTCAGTTGCTTGTAGCTGGAATACGACCTCTCAACAAGAGCTACACAACTAAAGATCATGTCATAAGAGTCATCAGATGCCTTCCTGAAAGCTGGATGCCCTTGGTGACTTCAATAGAGCTTACAAGAGATGTTGAGCATATGAGTTTAGAAGAACTCATCAGCATACTGAAGTGCCATGAACTGAAGCGCTCAGAGATGCAAGATCTGAGGAAGAAGTCAATAGCCTTAAAATCCAAATCTGAGAAGGCTAAAGCAGAGAAGTCAAAAGCTCTTCAAGCTGAAGAAGAAGAATCTGAAGAGGCATCAGAAGATTCTGATGAAGATGAGCTGACTCTGATCTCTAGAAGACTCAACCGAATCTGGAAGCACAGGCAGAGCAAGTACAAAGGCTCTGGAAAGGCCAAACGAAAGTCTGAATCCTCAGGTCAGAAGAAGTCCTCACTTAAGGAAGTCACATGCTTTGAGTGCAAAGAATCTGGGCACTACAAAAGTGACTGTCCAAAATTGAAGAAGGACAAGAAGCCAAAGAAGCACTTCAAGACCAAGAAAAGTCTGATGGTGACTTTTGATGAATCAGAGTCAGAGGATGTTGACTCTGATGGTGAAGTCCAAGGACTCATGGCTATTGTCCAAGACAAAGGAGCAGAGTCAAAGGAAGCTGTTGACTCTGACTCAGAATCAGAAGGAGATCCTAATTCAGACGATGAAAATGAGGTATTCGCTTCTTTCTCTACCTCTGAACTGAAACATGCTTTGTCTGATATTATGGATAAGTATAACTCTTTATTGTCTAAGCATAAGAAGTTGAAAAGGAACTTATCTGCTGTCTCTAAAACTCCTTCTGAACATGAGAAAACCATTTCTTATTTGAAAAATGATAACCATGCTTTAGTGAATTCTAACTCTGTACTTAAGAATCAAATTGCTAAGCTAGAAGAAGTTATTGCCTGCGATGTCTCTGATAGTAAGCATGAATCTAAGTATGAAAAATCTTTTCAAAGATTCCTGGCTAAAAGCGTAGATAGAAGCTTGATGGCTTCATTGATCTACGGCGTGAGCAGAAATGGAATGCATGGCATTGGCTATTCTAAACCAATTAGAAATGAGTCTTCTATGCCTAAAGCTAAATCTTTGTATGAATGCTTTGTTCCCTCTGGTACCATATTTCCTGATCCTTTACCTACTGAAGTTGCTAAACCTCCTCTTAAAAAGGGATCTTTCTCCATGTCTAAATATCATGCAAAAATTCCTTTACATTATCATGTTGAGAAACCCAAGGTGATCAGAACCTCTGGGGTAACTAACAAGAGAGGACCCAGAAAGTGGGTACCTAAGGATAAGATTATCTATGTTGCAGATATCCTTGATAGCTCCACTGAAACACCAGTCATGGTATCTGGACAGTGGATGCTCGCGTCACATGGCGGAAGAAAGGCGTATGTTCCAAGAGCTAAAACTTAAGCCTGGAGGTAAAGTTGGCTTTGGTGGCAACGAAAAGGGTAAAATTGTTGGTACTGGTACTATTTGTGTAGATAGTAGTCCATGCATTGATAATGTGTTATTGGTAGACGGCTTAAGTCATAACTTATTGTCTATAAGCCAATTAGCTGACAAGGGTTATGATGTTATCTTTAATCAAAAGTCCTGCCGGGCAGTAAGTCAGATCGATGGCTCTGTTCTGTTTAACAGCAAGATGAAGAACAACATATATAAGATCAGATTATCTGAGTTGGAGGCTCAGAATGTGAAGTGCCTTCTGTCTGTTAATGAAGAGCAATGGGTATGGCATAGACGGTTAGGGCATGCCAGTATGAGAAAGATTTCTCAGTTGAGCAAGCTAAACCTTGTCAGGGGCTTGCCCACTCTGAAGTTCGCTTCAGACGCTCTTTGTGAAGCATGTCAGAAAGGCAAATTCACAAAAGTCCCTTTCAAGGCAAAGAATGTTGTCTCAACCTCAAGGCCGTTGGAACTTCTGCATATCGACCTTTTTGGACCAGTGAAAACTGAGTCTATAGGTGGCAAGAGATATGGGATAGTCATTGTTGACGACTATAGCCGCTGGACATGGGTAAAGTTTCTAACCCGCAAGGATGAGTCTCATGCTGTGTTCTCTACCTTCATAGCCCAAGTGCAAAACGAGAAGGCTTGTAGGATTGTGCGTGTCAGAAGTGACCATGGTGGAGAGTTTGAGAATGACAAGTTTGAGAGTCTGTTTGATTCCTATGGAATTGCACATGATTTCTCTTGTCCTAGAACTCCTCAACAAAATGGTGTTGTTGAGAGGAAGAACAGAACTCTTCAGGAGATGGCTAGAACCATGCTCCAAGAAACTGGCATGGCTAAGCACTTTTGGGCAGAGGCAGTAAATACAGCGTGTTACATTCAGAACAGAATCTCTGTGAGACCAATTCTGAATAAGACTCTTTATGAATTGTGGAAGAACATAAAACCCAACATTTCTTACTTTCATCCTTTTGGTTGTGTTTGTTATGTTCTTAATACTAAGGATAGATTGCATAAATTTGATGCTAAGTCTTCTAAATGTCTATTACTTGGTTACTCTGAGAGATCTAAAGGCTTTAGATTTTATAATACTGATGCTAAAACTATTGAAGAATCTATTCATGTTAGATTTGACGATAAGCTTGACTCTGATCAGTCAAAGCTAGTTGAGAAATTTGCAGATTTAAGTATAAATGTTTCTGACAAAGGCAAAGCTCAAGAGGAAGCTGAGCCAGAGGAAGATGAACCAGAAGAAGAAGCTGGTCCCTTTGATTCACAAACTCTGAAGAAGAGCAAAATCACTGCAGCTCACCCTAAGGAATTGATTCTGGGCAACAAAGATGAACCAGTCAGAACCAGATCAGCCTTCAGACCCTCTGAAGAGACTCTACTCAGTCTGAAAGGATTGGTGTCCTTAATTGAACCCAAGTCCATAGATGAAGCTCTTCAGGACAAGGATTGGATTCTGGCCATGGAAGAAGAATTGAATCAATTCTCCAAAAACGATGTTTGGAGCTTAGTGAAGAAGCCTGAGAGTGTCCATGTAATAGGAACAAAATGGGTGTTCAGAAACAAATTGAATGAGAAAGGAGATGTAGTCAGAAACAAGGCAAGGCTAGTTGCTCAAGGCTACAGCCAGCAGGAAGGAATAGACTACACATAAACATTTGCTCCAGTAGCAAGACTAGAAGCAATCAGACTGTTGATCTCTTTCTCAGTGAATCACAACATAGTTCTTCATCAGATGGATGTGAAGAGTGCCTTCCTAAATGGTTATATTTCAGAGGAAGTCTATGTTCATCAACCCCCAGGTTTTGAAGATGAGAAGAATCCAGACCTTGTGTTCAAATTGAAGAAATCACTCTATGGTCTGAAGCAAGCTCCCAGAGCATGGTATGAGAGACTCAGCTCATTCCTTCTGGAGAATGAGTTTGTAAGGGGTAAAGTAGATACAACTCTCTTTTGCAAAACTTACAAAGATGATATCTTAACTGTGCAAATTTATGTTGATGATATTATATTTGGTTCTGCTAATCAATCTCTATGCATAGAATTTTCTGAGATGATGCAGGCTGAATTTGAGATGAGTATGATGGGAGAACTCAAGTACTTTCTGGGAATACAAGTTGATCAAACACCAGAAGGAACATATATCCATCAGAGCAAGTACACTAAAGAACTTCTGAAGAAGTTCAATATGCTGGAATCTACAGTGGCCAAGACTCCAATGCATCCTACATGCATTCTGGAGAAAGAAGATGCAAGTGGTAAAGTTTGTCAGAAGCTCTATCGTGGTATGATAGGTTCACTTCTATACTTAACTGCATCTAGGCCAGATATATTGTTTAGTGTTCATTTATGTGCTCGTTTCCAATCAGATCCAAGGGAAACCCACTTAACTGCTGTTAAGAGGATCCTAAGGTATCTGAAACGCACCACTAACCTTAGCTTGATGTATAAGAAAACATCAGAGTATAAGCTTTCAGGTTATTGTGATGCTGATTATGCTGGAGATAGAACAGAGAGAAAAAGTACTTCTGGAAATTGTCAATTTCTGGGAAGTAATCTAGTCTCATGGGCAAGCAAGAGGCAATCAACCATTGCACTATCCACTGCAGAGGCAGAATATATCTTAGCAGCAATATGCAGCACTCAGATGCTCTGGATGAAACATCAGCTGGAGGATTATCAGATCCTTGAGAGCAATATCCCAATCTATTGTGATAACACTGCTGCAATATCATTGAGTAAGAATCCTATCTTACATTCAAGAGCAAAGCACATTGAGGTAAAGTATCACTTTATTAGAGATTATGTACAGAAGGGCGTACTTCTTCTGAAGTTTGTTGATACTGACCATCAATGGGCAGATATCTTTACAAAGCCCTTAGTAGAGGATAGATTTAATTTTATTCTGAAAAATCTGAATATGGACTTTTGTCCAGAGTGAAGATGGATCAGAACCTCTAACTATGATACTTCTTGATCAGAAGATGTCTAGTCCAGAAGGTAACTCTATCAGAGTGTATGTACCAATTGGTGCTGACTCTGAAGCTGAGACAGTAAACCGTGTGTCAGTATCTCTGATGCATAGTTCCTTGTGCCCGTGTGACAGTCTGTCATAATGAGTGTAGATGTGCTTCTCTCCGGCGTGTGATATGTGTATTTACTGTTACTATGATGTCTTTAATTTTTAACCGTTGATTTTAACTTGCTTTTTGAATCAACAACGGTTATTTGTCAAAACCCACTATACACACACGATCTCCTACACTTTCGGTTTTACTCTCTCTCTCTTCAGTTTTTCAAAACCTCTTACCCACGATCTCTCTCTCTCTCTATTCATCATCTTCATCTTCTACCCAAAACCTTCAACCGCTCCAAAAATGGTGAGACAAACCAGAACTGAAGCTACGGATGCAACCAGGTTCCCTCACATGGTAGTGGGTCAAGCTACAGGACATGCAGGTCCCGAGATTCAGAGAAATCAAGGTCAAGCTCAAGAGCAGATGATCCCAATCGCAGAACGGGGCTGTGCCGTTCACTGCGTGTATGCTCCTGAAGAACTTCAAGTACTTGCAGAATGGAGATTCGACCTCGACAACCTTGCTGCAAATGGGTATGATCTTCGTCCCGAAGTTCAAGTTCAGGGATGGGAAGAATACTTCAACAGGCTCAGAGGACCAATTTATGAGAAATTGGTCAAGGAATTCTGGAAGCATGCCGACTGCGATGACACTCAGGTGGTCTCCTACATTGCTGGAAAGAGAATCATCATAACTGAGAAGTCAATTGTGAATCTGCTGGGTGCAGATACTGCACGTGGGTATCGATTTCAACTAACTGAATCGAAGCTGAAACCCAAAACGAAAGATGAAACCAACAAGGCTCTGTACACCACTTACAAACCGGGCAAGACTGACTACAAAGTGGTGGATCTTCATCCCAAGCTCAGAATCTGGCACAAGATTCTGCTACACTGCATCAATCAGAGGCCAAAGGGCAGTTCCCCAGACTACATCAACTTCTGCCAGAAGGCGATGTTGTTCTTCATTCAAGATAAGAAGAAGATCTGCCTCCCCTTCTTCTTGTTCTCTTACTTGAAGGAATGCATCAAGAAGTCAAGAACTACTGCCTCCATCAAGTCTGCCATCAAGTATATTCCTTTTGGGAGATTGCTATCAGATCTCTTCATTGAGAGCAACCTTGTGCAAGATCTGATCAAGGCTGGATGCACAAAGGATCTGACCACCATCGTTAGTAATGTCTTCACTGCCAACTCTTTGAAGAAGATGGGTTTGGTCAAGAAGAAAATTGCCCCAGCTCATGAAGATACGTCTGCTGAAATCAGACAAAGAAGGGTGCCTCTGCATGATTTCCCTCTGTGGACACAAGCAGACAATCCAGAGGCTATCAGGTGCTACGTTGAAGATCTACGAGCACAAGGGTTTGAGATTGATGTAGATGAATTCTTCAGAAGATTGCCCCCAGCTCCAGAGTTTGACTCTCCTCCAAAGAAGAAAGTTCAGAGGAAGATGGTCCTAGACGAATCCTCTGAGGAATCTGATGTCCCTCTGATGAAGAGGAAGAAGGCTGACCAGCCCAAGAGGAAACATGATGAAACCACCAAGCCAGATGATGGTGATGATGGTGATAATGAAGATGGTCCTTCTCCTCCCAAGAAGAAGAAGAAACAGGTCAGAATCATGGTGAAGCCTAGACGGGTGGAACCTGCTGCTACAGTCACCAGGATGGATACTTCTGCCAGAGTGACTCGCTCTGCCGTGCGTACAAGTAAGTCTGCTATCATTGAATCTGATGATGATTTAAATTCTATTGATGCACTTCCCATTTCTTCCCTTCTCAAACGCACATCCACCCACCTCACTACAATACCAAAGTCACAATCTGCAGCCCAAGCCTCATCTCCACCCAATTCCCCAAGGTCTTCCTTTTTCCAACCTTCACAACAAGAAGCCCCTCTGTGGAATATGCTTCAAACCCCTCGTCCAAATGAACCAACCTCACCCATCACAATCCAACAAGAACCAATTATTCTTGAACCCTCTGGACCTGAACTCACAATTCCTGTCCAACCAGAACCTGAACCCAGAACGACTGATCACTCTGTCCCCAGAGCATCAGCACGTCTGGTTGCCAGAACCACTGATACAGATTCTTCCTCTGTCTATACCCCTGTATCATTCCCAATCAACGTTGCTGACTCCTCACCTTCAAACAACTCTGAGTCACATCGTAAATTCATGGAGGTTAGAAAAGAAAAAGTGTCTGCCATCCCAGAGTATTACCTCACATGTCCAAGCCCAAGGAGATATCCTGGACCTAGACCTGAACGTCTAGTTGACCCTGATGAACCTATCTTGGCTAACCCCCTACATGAGGCAGACCCTTTGGCTCAACCAGCTCAGCCTGACCCTGTCCATCAAGAGCCAGTTCAACCAGAACCAGAACACTCTGTGTCTAACCACTCTTCGGTTAGATCACCCCATCCTCTGGTTGAAACTTCTGAACCACACCTTGGAGCCTCTGAACCTCATGTCCAAACCTTTGACATTGGCTCTCCTCAAGGTGCTTCTGAAGCTAACAGTAGCAATCACCCAACCTCTCCAGAAACCAACCTCTCCATAGTTCCCTACACTTACCTCCGACCCACCTCTCTCTCTGAGTGCATCAATGTTTTTAATCATGAAGCTTCTTTGATGCTACGCAACGTGCAAGGTCACACTGACCTGAGTGAGAATGCTGAATCTGTTGCTGAAGAGTGGAATAGTCTGAGTACTTGGCTAGTAGCTCAGGTTCCTATTATGATGCAGCATCTGACTGCAGAAAGGGATCAGAGGATCGAGGCTGCAAAGCAGAGGTTTGCAAGAAGGGTGGCTCTTCATGGTCAACAACAAAGACATAAGCTCCTTGAAGCTGTTGAAGAGGCCAGACGAAAGCAAGAGCAAGCAGAAGAAGCTGCACGTCTAGCTGCAGCTCAAGCTGAACAAGCAAGATTAGAGGCAGAGAGACTTGAAGCTGAAGCTGAAGCCCTTAGATGCCAAGCACTTGCACCAGTGGTTTTTACTCCTGCTGCTTCTGCTTCCATTCCAGCTCATCAAGCTGCTCAGAATGTTCCTTCCAGCTCCACACAGTCAAGCTCGTCCAGACTCGACCTCATGGAACAACGTCTTGATACTCATGAGTCTCTGCTGATGAACATGAAGCAAATTCTGACGGAACTCCTGCGTCGCTCTGATAAACCCTAGTCTTAGGATCTCTTCGTTTTCCCTCTTAACTTAGTTTTATTTTAACTTCCTTTTATTTTATTTAAGTTACTTTAGTTGTTATGCTTTGTTAGTTTTTGTTTAGCTTTGCACATATATATATATATATATATATATTTGTCACATGTGTTTGCAAAATTTTCTTTATTCATAATCATTATGCTTTTACATCATACATTTTCTTTCCTAAACTCTAGAATGGAGGATCCCTCCTCATTCTTCTGCACTCTCGGCGCTGCTCTGACCTCTCTTTCTCCAGACGATCCAGTGAATACTGGATGTTGTTGAGATTGACGTTTAGCTCATTCCTCTCCAGAATCTCTTCTGTTGTCTTGAGCTTCTTCTCTATGATTTCCTTTTCTTCCAGCAGCTTCAGCTCAAGCTGGCTGAGTTTTTGCACTTCCTCCACGAAGGCAAGGAATTCCCTTAAGTCATTCTTCAGCTCTGGACGAAGGTCCTCCTCAAGCAGTGTCCTCGTCAGCTCTGAAATGGTCGTTGTACCCTCTGGATGCCTTATGTTCAGGAACAAGTCCTCCTCGAAGGCCTTCCTTCTGAGCTCTTCAAGTGCTCCCATGTATGATGCCATTTTTTCTTATGGAATTGATCGAGTTGTGAAGCTTACCCTCCTCTAACTCGCTTTATATAAGCTTCCTTCGCTTCTTGGAAGTTATTGCTCCTATAGTCTCTCGAGGTTAAGTCCTTGGTAACTGAAGTTCTCTTTACTCCCGTGGCCAGTGGTAAACGATTCTTCTTTCGCATTAACTCCCTTCTTTAATTCGCTTAACTCTCATTCCTGCATCGTTTATTTCTCCTTCTTTTTGAAACTTAGACCTTCTCTAAGGGGGAGTACCTTGTACTTCAAGCTAAGTTTTTCACACCCCATGCTTTTTGCTTATGACAAAAAGGGGGAGTATACCCAGTTTTTGATGTGTAAGCTGTGTTAGTGTGATTTATTTTTCTTTTGGAGAATTTAAGAGTTCCACCTTTATGACCATAGATGTGTCACTGGGCAAATACAAGGAATACATTTCACTTCTTCTGAAGTGATTTTAGTTTGACTCTGATACCCAAGACTCTGTTACCTGTCCGTTGACTCTGAATACTTATGCGCTCTGATTACTCCAATTCATCTATGTCATAAGTTTTTTTTTCACTCTGAACTCTTATATTATTTAGCTCAGAATCTAGACTTTTCTAACGTTTTCATCAAGTATTAGATTCAGGGGGAGCTAAGCTCAGAATCAAGCTGTGACTTGAATTCAGAATGAGCAAGATAAACTATTCACATCAGGATAAGTCTTATTCTATATCCCTAAACTCTAAGTGAATTCAGTTTAATGTTTAAGAATTGTTCATCAAAAATCTTAGTTTTGTCATCATCAAAAAGGGGGAGATTGTAAGATCAAGTTTTGATCTAGTAGTACAACTCTATGTTTTAATGATTACAAGTTAACCTTTT
The DNA here is from genome assembly GCF_012489685.1 of Lotus japonicus. Lineage (NCBI taxonomy): Eukaryota > Viridiplantae > Streptophyta > Magnoliopsida > Fabales > Fabaceae > Lotus > Lotus japonicus. The sequence continues at coordinate 13,355,352 of NC_080042.1, forward strand.
GAGTATGAAAAATTATGGTACTCTAACGTGTTTTTCTGAGTGTGCTATTTACAGGCTCTGACCATGATTCAGTCTCACACTAATCAGAAGCACTGTGCATAAAGAGTGACCCAAACAACGCTTTCGCAACATCTATGTTCACTCTGAACAGTAGAAATGCTTCAGAAGATCTTAAGTTCTACATGCTCTGATATGGACTCAGTCACTAGAAGTTCTGAAGATCCAGAAGTTCTGACAACCAAGAAAACTCTGAAGGTTCAGATGTTCTGATGGTGTAGAAGACTCTGAAGATCCAGAAGCTGAATAGTGGAAACTCTGATGTCCAGAAGCAAGAAACTCTGAAGACCATGTACTTCCCTCTGAGTTCAGAATCAGAAGATACAACGGTCAGAGGATCTTTGCTTTCCCTCTGACTCTGATCAACCGGCTTCACAAGTTCCAACATGAAGCAATCCCCTGATCAGAAGTCTCCTAGGTTTAAAGGTCAAGTCGCTATCCAAGTACAAAAGCATATGTACTATCCTGACGACCTACCTAACGTTCTCAGCCACAGCAGAAGCTGGAATTTCCAGAACTGCCCTCCAACGGTAGCATTTCCATGCAACGTTCAACCCTAATCCTTGGAGTATAAATAGTGACTGAAGATTGAAAGAAGCGGCTAGAAGCATTCACACACGCGCAAGAAATATTCAAATCCTTCTAAGCTTTCTTTCATCCTGAATTTCATTGTGTTTACTATAAGCTTTTTAGAAGCAAATCTCTTGTAAACATTCTTTGTTAAACAGTTTGTTTAGTTACCTTTAGGAGATCAAGGTTGATCGGATCCTAGAGAAGACTAAGAGAGTGAATCTTAGTGTGAGCTAAGTCAGTGTAATTGTTAGTCACTTCTAGGTTTCAAGTGCAGTTGTAACACTTTACCTGATTAGTGGATTGCGTTCATTCTAAGAAGGAAGAAATCACCTTGACGGGTGGACTGGATTAGCTTGAGGGATTTATCAAGTGAACCAGGATAAAAATCCTTGTGTGCTTTTCTATCTCTTATCTTTAGCACTTAAGTCTCGAAAGATTTGTTTAAATCTTTAAGGTGGAAGTTTTTATTTGAAAACGTTATTCAAACCCCCCCTTTCAACCGTTTTTCATACCTTCAGCCCATTGCTGAGATGATGGTGGATTCAGCTGCTGGTCACGAATACTTAAGCTTGTTGGATGGTGATTCAGGCTACAACCAAATCTTCTTAGCGGAAGAGGATGTGTCGAAGACAGCTTTTCGATGTCCTGGTGCCTTAGGGACATATGAGTGGGTGGTCATGCCATTTGGGTTGAAAAACGCTGGCGCGACCTACCAAAGGGTAATGAATACCATTTCTCACGATTTTATTGAAACTTTCATGCAGGTTTACATTGATGATATCGTGGTGAAATCTCCATCAAGGGATGACCATTTGTTGCATCTGAGAAAATCCTTTGAGAGGATGAGAAAATATGGCTTGAAAGTGAACCCCCTTAAATGTGTCTTTGGTGTTATTGCAGGTAAGTTTTTTGGTTTTTTGGTGCATAAAAAGGGCATTGAGATCAACAAAAACAAAGCCAAAGCCATTCTCGATACAAGTCCACCAACCAGCAAGAAGCAACTGCCATCGTTACTGGGGAAGATTAACTTCTTGAGGAGATTCATTACCAACCTCAGCGAGAAGACCAAGTCATTTTCCTCACTTCTTCGACTTCAGAAGGAAGACGTGTTCCGCTGGGAAGCAGAGCACCAAAAGGCATTTGATGAACTCAAAGAGTACCTGTCCAACCCACCAGTGATGGCACCACCCATAAGAGGGAGGCCAATGAAGTTGTATGTCTCTGCCACAGATGAAACCATTGGAAGCATGCTGGCTCAAGAAGATGAAGATGGCAACGAAAGAGTCATATTTTACTTAAGTAGGGTGTTGAATGATGCAGAAACTCGATACACCATGATCGAGAAATTGTGCTTATGCTTGTACTTCTCTTGTATAAAGCTGAAATATTATATATAGCCAATTGATGTAATGGTTTTTTCTCATTATGATATAATAAAGCACATGTTATCCAAACCTATCTTGCATAGTCGAATTGGTAAATGGGCTTTGGCCCTAACCGAATATTCACTAACTTATGCCCCATTAAAAGCAATTAAGGGGCAAGCAGTTGCCGATTTCTTGGCGGATCATACTCTGCTTAAAGAGATCATAACTTACGTAGGCATCCAGCCTTGGAAGTTATTTTTCGACGGTTCTAGCCATAAAGATGGAGCCGGAATTGGAATGTTCATAGTGTCCCCACGGGGCATCCCCACTAAATTCAAATTTAGGATCAAGGATAATTGCTCAAATAATGAGGCTGAGTATGAGGCGTTGATATCAGGCCTCGAGATCTTGCTAGCTCTCGGGGCAAAGAACGTTGTCGTAAAAGGAGATTCTGAGTTGGTAGTAAAGCAACTCACCAAAGAATACAAATGTGTTAGCGAGAATTTAGCCAGATATTACGTAAAAGCGAATAGTTTGTTGGCTAAATTCGACGAGGCTGGAATAGGTCACGTTCCCATAATAGATAACCAAGAAGCCAATGAATTGGCGCAGATTGCATCAGGGTACATGGTTGATAGATTTAGACTGAAGGAACTAATTGAAGTCAAATAAAAACTAAATCCCTCCGATCTCGACATCTTAGTCATTAACAATATGGCACTTAACGATTGGAGAAAGCCAATTGTTGAGTATTTGCAAAACCCTGTGGGCACCACTGATAGAAAGATCAAGTACAAGGCTATGAATTATGTCATCATGGGAAATGAGCTATTCAAGAAGAATGTCGACGGAACACTACTTAAGTGTTTAAGCGAAGTTGAAGCGTTCAAAGCAATCTCAGCTGTTCACGATGGATTATGTGGATCCCATCAGGCAGGAATCAAGATGAAGTGGATTTTATTTCGACAAGGAATGTATTGGCCTACTATCATGAAGGATTGCATGGAATACGCAAAAGGATGTCAAGATTGCCAGAGACATGCAGGGATACTGCATGTCCCAGCAAGTGAACTGCATTCAATCATCAAACCATGGCCATTCAGGGGGTGGGTTTTGGATCTAATTGGTGAGATTAACCCATCTTCGTCTAGGCAGCATAAGTATATAATAGTAGCCATAGATTACTTTACCAAGTGGGTAGAGGCAATTCCTTTACAAAATGTTACCCAAGACACGGTGATCGATTTCATTCAGAATCACATAGTATACCGTTTTGGGTTGCCTGAGTCACTCACTACAGACCAAGGCACAGTATTTGTAGGTCGAAAAGTAGCATCATTCGCGGAATCTTGGGGCATAAAGCTTCTAACCTCAACTCCTTATTACGCTCAGGCAAATGGCCAGGTAGAAGCGGCTAACAAAGCGCTAATCACCTTAATTAAGAAACATGTTGGGCGAAAACCTAAGAGTTGGCATCAAACTTTGGGCCAAGTGCTTTGGGCTTACAGGAATTCACCTGGAGAAGCTACCGGGGCAACACCATTTCGACTAGCGTATGGCCAAGAAGCAGTGCTGCCAGCAGAAGTGTATTTGCAGTCATGTAGAATCCAAAGGCAAGAGGAAATTCCAAGTGAAGACTATTGGAACATGATGCTTGATGAATTGGTCAATCTCGACGAAGAAAGATTATTGGCTTTGGATACCCTAACCAGGCAAAAGGACCGCATTGCTAGAGCTTACAATAAAAAGGTTAGAGTTAAGTCTTTTATGCCCGGTGATTACGTGTGGAAGGTTATTCTACCAGTCGATAAAAAAGACAAACGTTATGGAAAATGGGCTCCAAACTGGGAAGGCCCTTTCAAAGTCGAGAAAGTGCTTTCCAGTAACGCTTATTCGATTAAGGAGTTAGGGGATCAAAATCGACAGTTGACAATAAATGGCAAGTACTTAAAAGCGTATAAGCCAACGTTGCATGAAATAAAAATCGAGTAAGAAAAATGAGAAAGATATTGCCAAAATCGAGTGTTTTATTAATTAAAGTAAAACATTACAAATATGGCAAAAAAACCTCTAAAAGGGAAGGTTGGCCCTATAACTATTATATCTAACCCTTAGAGGCTCTATACGCCTCAGTACATCTTCTTGTTGGGCTTCCAGTCGCGATTTCTCTTGTCGAAGATCCAGTTCCTCGCGAGAAGTAGTGGAAATCTTGTCAGCCAAGATTTTCAGAGCCCCCACACTCCCCTCAGGACCTACTTGACTCAAAGCAGCCCTCAGCTCGTCGAATTCCTCCATCTTCTGATCGATTTGGTGTTCAGCAAAGAACACTTGAGCGGAGAGATCCCGGTGCTCTTCATACAGAGGCATTGCCTCATCCAGAAGCCCCAGGAACTCCTGGAGAGGAGTTCTCACGGAAGCAATGATGTTCCGCTGCAGAAGTTGGTTAATGAGCCTTGCAAGCTCTTCAGCCAGGGAGAGAAAGGAATATAGTTCCCAGAACAAATCCTGATTAAAGGGCAAGCTCCGGATTTGATTGTGTAGGTTTGATGCATGGCGAAGGGAAACCTGAACAAGAGTTTAGTAAATGAAATAAATGTATGAAGGAGAAAGTTCAGGAAAAGTCTGAGGTTCGTATTGAAGTCGATAAAAGTTATAGCACGATCGTTTTACGCTTAAACCTAGGTCAGAAACCCTAGTATATAGCTAATTTTCACTTTTAGGCACGACGGAAGTTAATTCCAAAAATCTTCAGAGAAATGTTAGAACTTTTCTTTTTCCATATATCACAATCGTTTCGAGGCGAAACTCTAGGATCTACGAACGTCCGATTCCAATCATCGGAAGTTTGCCGAAACCGAATCCCTGGTATTTCAAAACCCTAGAATATCTCGACAATGAAGACTTTATCTATTCAGAGCTTCAAATGAATATTCTACACGCGTACACCCATTTCTCTTGATGATTTCAATCTTTCTTCCGAAGGAAGTTTTCCATTCCGACATCCGATGCAAAAAGCAACTTATCGGGTAAAATAGTTTTATACCGACTATGCTTTAGTTGCCAAAAATACAAAGAGACCTCATTTTAGTTTTGGAATTCTTTCGCCAAAACATATCTATTAATTCACGGAGAATGACGCCGGAAAAATCAGATTCGCGAAACTTTCATTTTCCCGCGAATTTCCAACCTTTATATATAGCAAAGAAAGGAAGAAAAACTCAAATTTTCCTCCATTTTCTTTCCTCAAATCCGCGGCCAAGAACAAGGAAGAAGGAAGAAGAATTTTGTTCATCGCTTGCTTGATCGACGATCAATCAGTTGCTACTTCAAGGCTTCGAGGTATAGTCGCTAATCCTTACCTCCGATCGCTTTTTCCATAGCTTTTCTGTAGAGTTTTCTGAGTGGATAGTTTATGGGTTTTTGAAAAACTATCCTGAATCTTTCATTTCTGATTCTAAACCTCTTCCTTATGCGCCCAAGATCACTTCTGCCGGGTTAGATTTTCCGTTATGTCGCCGGAATTCCGCCGGAATCAATTTGAGCCTAAAATACCCATTTTTGGAGTTTTTGGTGTAAAGCTTCAACCTTTAGGCTGAAAACTATCGCCTTAGCTTAGTGCTAGTAGGATTAGTTGTCATAAATGTCGTTGGTGACGTCCCTGCAAAATTTTATTTTTGGGATTTCAGTTTTGAAAAATCCTAAGTTAAAAATCATGACCAAAATACCCCTGCGACAGTTTTTGATCCGATAATTTTTCCGAGTTCAGAATACCCTTAGTTACGGCTTATGAAAGCATAGGAACCAAGTTTGATCGAAGAAAAATCGAGTCTCCTAATTACCTAAAGTGGTCGAACCTATTAAAGGGGGAGGAGGAAATTTCCTTTTCCGAAAACTTGTCTTTTCGCGCTAGATTATCGTACCTTAGAGTATAGATTACTTCGAGTAACCTTAGTAAGTATCGATAGCTTAGTTTTCGATAGATTCTGATAGTATTTCTGTGGTTTTGCTCTAAAGGTGATTTTGAGGAATTCCCAGAGGAGCAAGCCTTTGATTGTGAACAAGTATTAGGAGATCGTCCTGGAGAATCTACAGGTGAGGGCTTCTCACTGAATCTCTAGTTAATGCTTAGGGTCGATGTTTCGACATTGTGTACTGTTTATGCACTGGAATTGTGTGTGATTGGAAAATGTTTTCTGAGGCTTCGGCTGACAATGTAGATGATTCATCTACTGAATGTTTTTGAGATTGTCTTACATGCTATGTGCTATGTGGGTAATCTAGGATGTGTGGTGCATGCTTTATATGCCAAGTGCTAAGTGTTTATGATGCGATTTATTGATATATGACATGTTGTTGATTGTGATGATTTAAATATGCTCTGTACTGGAATCTGAGATTCTGAATGGTGAGAATAGCGGGCAGGTCATGCCGATTTTATTTTGAGAGTTTTGAGAAAGTTTGATAGGACGAACGAGGTTCGGGCCTTAATTTTGTTTAGTGGATCGAGACCTCCTCTGGAAGCGACTTGGGATTGGGAGATCCTGAAAATGTATAAGACTTGCGATAAGACAAAATGGAATCTATTTTATAAAGAAAATTCATAAGACCTTAAATAACCTCAAAATCTTTAAGTAATGATAACAACCTCGAAGGAAGGCATTGGAAGTCAAATCATAGTTTTGGAAAAACGAGGAGTGTCGTCGGATCCAAGTGTTGAGTTTGTTGTTGTGCTGTTGGAGCAGCGTTTGTTATTGTGCTGTTGGAGCAGCGTTTATTGTTGTGCTGTTGGAGCAGCGTTTGTTATTGTGTTGTTGGAGCAGCGTTTGTTGTGGTGCTGTTGGAGCAGCTATGTGTCGTTATGAAGTGTGTCTTTTGGTCGCAGAATCGACTTTACCTTAGGGTAAGCTTTTAGAGACTTTAACTTCCCTAGAACACGTGGCGACGTGTCGAGTGAGGACGGAGACGTTGTTTGACTAATCATTTTGCATACATGCAACATTAATGGGGTATTAACACAGGACGTACTCTGGACCTCGTCGGTTTCCAAAATGGTCATAAGACCCGGAATGCCGTGAAAGAGTGTTTATAGACGTCTCTTGTAGCAGACCGAAATGGCAGACCTACGGGTTTACTGCTGATCTGGCTACCTTTGTGTGGTGTAAGAGGCACGCGGGCGAAATGGTTCCACCGTGGCTGGTGTTAGGGCTGATCCGTTTGATGTCCATCCCTTTCCGGAATGCATGTGGTTAACTGGGTTAACCTGCATATCATTTCATGCAACATGCATACTGACTTAGTGATGAGTGTGTTTGATACTTGTTAATTCTATTTGAGGCATGTTAACTGTAATTTATCGTCGTTTATATTCATCATGAGATATGCAACCCTAGGATGTTATCCCTAGCTAAAAGCCTAAGTGGCTATCCTATTATCTGTATCTATCCTTGCTATTATTTACATAATTCTTTGGAGTTGACCCTCGCGTCTTCTGTGTGTGCTTTGGCGAACAAACGCCCTTTTTCAGATGTCTTTGGCGGACTAGTTCACGACGGTTCACCCTTCGGGGGAAACTAGAGTTGGGATGCTGGAACAGGAGCGCATCGCGATAGCGAGCGGAGGACGGAGGATGTACCTAGACTTAGTCGTTCTGGATTCAGATTCGGACGACGATCACGCTAGCATGTAGGATTGAGTGTTAGTGTGAGCTCCTCGAGATGGGATTAGTGTAGGAGTAGAGTCTTAGCTCTGAACATCATTTGTTTCATTCGGGACAGGGTAGTTTCCCACCTATAGCTTTTTGTGTGGTTTCGTTACGGGAATCACAGAGAGTTGGTTGGACTTAGGAAGTCTTGTTTCAGGCCGATGGGCCAGCTTATTCTCATTTTGAGGGATAGTGTTGCGGACACTTAACCTTTTCTTTTGGTTTGTACTTTTGCCTACGGGCGCTACTCTTCTATTACCCGTCACTGGAGGTTCACTCGTGACGAGGTTGCTACTTACAGCGGGGGCTGTTTATATATTGTATATTAGTTTTATTACTTTTCGCACTTGGGTTTTATTTATTTCAGTCTTGTCTTAGTTATAATCAAAAAAAAAAATATATTCACGTTTTTCCGCATTAAGTTTACTTTTGGTTACTAAAGTGACGCCACCGAAATCGGGGTGTTACATTGTGGTATCAGAGCACGGTCGAGTCTTTCGGGAGTTGTTGGGGAATAGGTCTTCTGTGCTAGGTTGTGTGGCTCTGCAAAGAGTGAAAATTGATTGTCTGCAAGCGATTTTTCGCTTAAAAATTGATTGAAGTTATTGCTTAATCATATTGTATAGTTATGGAAATGCTATCTTATGATGAGTACTAACTGTTTGTCTAACTTAACAGAACATGGTGAACACTAACCAGTTAGCTGAGATGATGGCCACTATGGCCCAAGCTGTGACGGCGCAAGCAAACGATAATGCCATGAGGCGTGCTGCTGAAGAAACACGTGAACAACATCAGCGCCAGAGGGAAGTAACTCTGGACCAGAATAAAGGCCTCCATGATTTCAGGAGGCAAAACCCACCCAGGTTCTCTGGTGGTACTGACCCAGACAAAGCGGATCTCTGGATCCAGGAGGTTGAAAAGATATTCGGCGTACTACAAACTGCTGAGGGTGCCAAAGTGGGCATGGCGACTTATCTGCTACTCGGGGATGCTGAGTACTGGTGGAAGGGCACCAGAGGAATTATGGAAGACAATCACGAGGAGATTAGCTGGAACTCATTTCGGACCGCATTCTTGGAAAAGTATTTTCCAACAAGTGCTCGGGATGAGCGGGAGTCACAATTTCTGACACTCCGTCAGGGAGGTATGTCAGTGCCGGAATTTGCTTCGAAGCTGGAATCCTTGGCGAAGCATTTCCAATTCTTTCATGATCACGTGAATGAGCGCTATATGTGCAAGCGTTTTGTTAATGGACTGAGGCCTGATATTGAGGACTCAGTGAGACCACTGGGAATCATGCGATTCCAATCGTTAGTCGAGAAAGCCACGGAAGTAGAGCTGATGAAGAACCGGAGATTAAGCCGGGCTGGGACGGGAGGGCCGATGAGGTCGGGCTCTCAAAATTTTCAGAGCAGAGAGAAATTTCAGAGCAGGGGGCCATATCAGCGTCCTGCTGGAAGAGGATTTACTTTCGGATCTTACAGACCCATGACGGGTGCTGCTGGAGGTTCCGGAGATCAGACTTTGAAGAAGGAGACGACCTGTTTCAGATGTGGGGAGCCGGGGCACTATGCCAATGCTTGTCCCGACACGAGGCCCAAATGCTACAATTGTAACAAAATGGGGCACACTGCCGATCAGTGCAGAGCACCCAAGACGGAGCCAACCGTGAACACTGCTCGTGGAAAGCGTCCTGCGGCTAAAGCAAGAGTTTACACCATGGACAGTGAGAGAGCTGAGGGGTTTGTCAGAGGAGAGCGCAAGAACGATGGTAACTTTCTAACCATTCTTTCTCATTCTAGTATAATATGTTCCATTTTTCTTGTAGAGTGTGCAAACACACCTATCTTACGTATATGGTTTACGTTTTGACCTTATAGTTACTACGCCTATTATGACTTTACTTTACTGTTACTCGTATTTTAGCTATAGAAGTTATACGAGGTTTAGAATGACACGCTAAGCCTAGAAAGTAGTCTTCTACCGATGCGTTTAAAAGGAAGCTAGAAGCTGAAGAATGAATTTCTTAGAGATTCATTATGGATAGTATACGTATGATGTCGAGGGTGTGTAGTTCCGTAGCGACATCATTGAAGATTTAACGTCAGGGTATTTGCGACCACTGGATGATAGGAACTCATTGACTGTTCCAGTGGGCTTTTTCTAGATTTTCACCTTCGATGTATTAGGCCTGATCAACTTAATATTGAGGGGGTGATTTTCGGAATCACAGCTGGATATGGACTTTGATAGAAGGATGTGTAAGATGAATTTGAATTGATCAAGGATTAGTCGGATTTGGGAGGAAAGTTCGTGTTAAGTAATTGATTTTCTTTGGGAAGGAGTTGTCGTTGTAAGAGATGAATATTCTTTTAGGAAATGTTGGAGAGCTACAGAGCATCAGAGATCCAAACTTGGAAAAGGTTTAGGTTTTAAGTCTATTAATTCTTGTCATAAGTGTATAGGACTTGAAGTTTGTCATAATTTGATTGGGAGATTAAGAAGTTTATCGACAAGATGGTAATCAAGTTACAAGAAGGAAAGTGTTAGTATTAAGATGAATACTTGAAGTTATCATAGTTGGACAAGCTACTCAGAGTCTAATAGTGAATGGAACTTTGTTATGGATTTCGGTGATGCTTGATAGAGTTAGCAAGTGAATTTTGCTCAGTTGAATAAGAATCCTATGATTAAGATTGACTTGGGGAGTTGGAAATCGTGTGTGAGTAAGGGATGTAGTGGTGATAGCAGTTACGATAGTAGTTAAACCTCAGAAGGTTGGAGGATCGGATGACGAAATGACTAGTTAAGTCCCTTGAGGTATAGTTATGATTTGATCTTCTAGAGGATAAATCTCGATTGATGCGAAGCGTTAGGGATTTCAGTAAGTGTAAACTGGTTTGAGTGAGGAAGGTTTTGAGGACAAAGACGACAATAATGGATTGTTGGATATCAAGAGGATGATTAGCTTATGAGGGGTTGATGAATTTATGATTAAGGAGAATGAGTCTTGTCATGCACAAGGTAGTAAGACTCAAGTTGAGCATTCAATCCGGAACATAGAGATGTACCGAGTTCCTAATCAGTATTTTGGACGAACAAGGGCAGAGGAGCAAGTGGTTAAGGTTGTGCGATTGCACGAATGCCAACAAATATTATTTCCAACGGAGAACCGATTCAAGGGGTCGAACCGGACAACATAGAGTTAGAGGACGATATGTCTTTTGAGACGCCGTCGGTCAGCATTGGGACTAGAAGAGTGAAACAATCGAGGGGAAAGCAGAGTGCTTTAGTGCAAGTTATTTGAAACAAAGACACAGACGGTGCTATATGGGAGTTAGAGGAAAAGACCAAGGGACAATATTCAGAATTTTTTTACTAACCCTTAAGTTTCGAGGACGAAACTTTCTTTTTGGAGGGTAGTAATGTAAGGCCCAAGTTTTTCAGTTTATACCAAGTGAATAAATTCTTATTCACCAGTAGGTTTGATGCATGGCGAAGGGAAACCTGAACAAGAGTTTAGTAAATGAAATAAATGTATGAAGGAGAAAGTTCAGGAAAAGTCTGAGGTTCGTATTGAAGTCGATAAAAGTTATAGCACGATCGTTTTACGCTTAAACCTAGGTCAGAAACCCTAGTATATAGCTAATTTTCACTTTTAGGCACGACGGAAGTTAATTCCAAAAATCTTCAGAGAAATGTTAGAACTTCTCTTTTTCCATATATCACAATCGTTTCGAGGCGAAACTCTAGGATCTACGAACGTCCGATTCCAATCATCAGAAGTTTGCCGAAACCGAATCCCTGGTATTTCAAAACCCTAGAATTTCTCGACAATGAAGACTTTATCTATTCAGAGCTTCAAATGAATATTCTACACGCGTACACCCATTTCTCTTGATGATTTCAATCTTTCTTCCGAAGGAAGTTTTCCATTCCGACATCCGATGCAAAAAGCAACTTATCGGGTAAAATAGTTTTATACCGACTATGCTTTAGTTGCCAAAAATACAAAGAGACCTCATTTTAGTTTTGGAATTATTTCGCCAAAACATATCTATTAATTCACGGAGAATGACGCCGGAAAAATCAGATTCGCGAAACTTTCATTTTCCCGCGAATTTCCAACCTTTATATATAGCAAAGAAAGGAAGAAAAACTCAAGTTTTCCTCCATTTTCTCTCCTCAAATCCGCGGCCAAGAACAAGGAAGAAGGAAGAAGAATTTTGTTCATCGCTTGCTTGATCGTCGATCAATAAGTTGCTACTTCAAGGCTTCGAGGTATAGTCGCTAATCCTTACCTCCGATCGCTTTTTCCATAGCTTTTCTGTAGAGTTTTCTGAGTGGATAGTTTATGGGTTTTTGCAAAACTATCCTGAATCTTTCATTTCTGATTCTAAACCTCTTCCTTATGCGCCCAAGATCACTTCTGCCGGGTTAGATTTTCCGTTATGTCGCCGGAATTCCGCCGGAATCAATTTGAGCCTAAAATACCCATTTTTGGAGTTTTTGGTGTAAAGCTTCAACCTTTAGGCTGAAAACTATCGCCTTAGCTTAGTGCTAGTAGGATTAGTTGTCATAAATGTCGTTGGTGACGTCCCTGCAAAATTTTATTTTTGGGATTTCAGTTTTGAAAAATCCTAAGTTAAAAATCATGACCAAAATACCCCTGCGACAGTTTTTGATCCGATAATTTTTCCGAGTTCAGAATACCCTTAGTTACGGCTTATGAAAGCATAGGAACCAAGTTTGATCGAAGAAAAATCGAGTCTCCTAATTACCTAAAGTGGCAGAACCTATTAAAGGGGGAGGAGGAAATTTCCTTTTCCGAAAACTTGTCTTTTCGCGCTAGATTATCGTACCTTAGAGTATAGATTACTTCGAGTAACCTTAGTAAGTATCGATAGCTTAGTTTTCGATAGATTCTGATAGTATTTCTGTGGTTTTGCTCTAAAGGTGATTTTGAGGAATTCCCAGAGGAGCAAGCTTTTGATTGTGAACAAGTGTTAGGAGATCGTCCTGGAGAATCTACAGGTGAGGGCTTCTCACTGAATCTCTAGGTAATGCTTAGGGTCGATGTTTCGACATTGTGTACTGTTTATGCACTGGAATTGTGTGTGATTGGAAAATGTTTTCTAAGGCTTCGGCTGACAATGTAGATGATTCATCTACTGAATGTTTTTGAGATTGTCTTACATGCTATGTGCTATGTGGGTAATCTAGGATGTGTGGTGCATGCTTTATATGCCAAGTGCTAAGTGTTTATGATGCGATTTATTGATATATGACATGTTGTTGATTGTGACTATTTAAATATGCTCTGTACTGGAATCTGAGATTCTGAATGGTGAGAATAGCGGGCAGGTCATGCCGATTTTATTTTGAGAGTTTTGAGAAAGTTTGATAGGACGAACGAGGTTCGGGCCTTAATTTTTTTTAGTGGATCGAGACCTCCTCTGGAAGCGACTTGGGATTGGGAGATCCTGAAAATGTATAAGACTTGCGATAAGACAAAATGGAATCTATTTTATAAAGAAAATTCATAAGACCTTAAATAACCTCAAAATCTTTAAGTAATGATAACAACCTCGAAGGAAGGCATTGGAAGTCAAATCATAGTTTTGGAAAAACGAGGAGTGTCGTCGGATCCAAGTGTTGAGTTTGTTGTTGTGCTGTTGGAGCAGCGTTTGTTATTGTGCTGTTGGAGCAGCGTTTATTGTTGTGCTGTTGGAGCAGCGTTTGTTATTGTGCTGTTGGAGCAGCGTTTGTTGTGGTGCTGTTGGAGCAGCTATGTGTCGTTATGAAGTGTGTCTTTTGGTCGCAGAATCGACTTTACCTTAGGGTAAGCTTTTAGAGACTTTAACTTCCCTAGAACACGTGGCGACGTGTCGAGTGAGGACGGAGACGTTGTTTGACTAATCATTTTGCATACATGCAACATTAATGGGGTATTAACACAGGACGTACTCTGGACCTCGTCGGTTTCCAAAATGGTCATAAGACCCGGAATGCCGTGAAAGAGCGTTTATAGACGTCTCTTGTAGCAGACCGAAAAGGCAGACCTAGGGGTTTACTGCTGATCTGGCTACCTTTGTGTGGTGTAAGAGGCACGCGGGCCGAAATGGTTCCACCGTGGCTGGTGTTAGGGCTGATCCGTTTGATGTCCATCCCTTTCCGGAATGCATGTGGTTAACTGGGTTAACCTGCATATCATTTCATGCAACATGCATACTGACTTAGTGATGAGTGTGTTTGATACTTGTTAATTCTATTTGAGGCATGTTAACTGTGATTTTTCGTCGTTTATATTCATCATGAGATATGCAACCCTAGGATGTTATCCCTAGCTAAAAGCCTAAGTGGCTATCCTATTATCTGTATCTATCCTTGCTATTATTTACATAATTCTTTGGAGTTGACCCTCGCGTCTTCTGTGTGTGCTTTGGCGAGCAAACGCCCTTTGTCAGATGTCTTTGGCGGACTAGTTCACGACGGTTCACCCTTCGGGGGAAACTAGAGTTGGGATGCTGGAACAGGAGCGCATCGCGATAGCGAGCGGAGGACGGAGGATGTACCTAGACTTAGTCGTTCTGGATTCAGATGCGGACGACGATCACGCTAGCATGTAGGATTGAGTGTTAGTGTGAGCTCCTCGAGATGGGATTAGTGTAGGAGTAGAGTCTTAGCTCTGAACATCATTTGTTTCATTCGGGACAGGGTAGTTTCCCACCTATAGCTTTTTGTGTGGTTTCGTTATGGGAATCACAGAGAGTTGGTTGGACTTAGGAAGTCTTGTTTCAGGCCGATGGGCCAGCTTATTCTCATTTTGAGGGATAGTGTTGCGGACACTTAACCTTTTCTTTTGGTTTGTAATTTTGCCTACGGGCGCTACTCTTCTATTACCCGTCACTGGAGGTTCACTCGTGACGAGGTTGCTACTTACAGCGGGGGCTGTTTATATATTGTATATTAGTTTTATTACTTTTCGCACTTGGGTTTTATTTATTTCAGTCTTGTCTTAGTTATAATCGGAAAAAAATATATATTCACGTTTTTCCGCATTAAGTTTACTTTTGGTTACTAAAGTGACGCCACCGAAATCGGGGTGTTACAGATTGAGAAGACGACGACTAGCCATGGTTAAAGGAGTTTATAGAAAGGAAAGGAAAGACTCTGGAGAAGTTACTGAAAAGAAGTGATGAGGAGTTTGAAGAAGTTACTGAAGAAAAGTAACAAGAAACGCTCTATTTATAGTGCTCATAACAAAGGATTACACTAATTAATGGCAATCAGTTGCCAACTCTTCACCTTATGGTTATAGGCCACGTAGGTTACCACTACCATCGTAAATAGCTTTGGCCTTTGATGGACAAAGACTTTCACCGGATCAAGAAAACGTGGTAAAAGACTGCAATAAATTAGCCTATTTCCCATAAATCAAGCGATGACTGCATAAATAGTGCGTTGAAATTTGGACGGTGCAACAATAGTAAGTAGCTATCGGAAAATGAAGCAAAAATGCATTGTAGAAAATGAAGATACTTGGCAAATTAAAGGTTAGATTATATAGCCCAACAGTCAAGTGCCAAAGACATTGTCGAAATAAGTACATGAAGTTTGGCATCAAAAGCCATGATCAAAACAATGTCATCAATACAAACTGACAAATGAAAAGAGAAATCCTAAAGCTGAGATTTGAAAGAATTCAAGCGGTCAGCAAAGGTGGCAATTTTGGCCTCAAGATCCTTCTTGACAGCCTGGTCAATCTCCAAATCCTTGATAACTTCCTTCGTCGAGAACATCAGAGCTTTGGATTCCTTAGTCAGCGCATCCAGTTGAGTCTTCACAGCAGGCCTTTCCTCGACCAAATCAGCCCGTTTCTTCTCCAACTTGACAATCTCTCGACGGAGCTCCTCAAGTTTGGTGTCAACATCGGATATGTCATCTGCAATTAAAACCTTCCCGGAAGTGAATCTCTTGAAGTCCTCTTTCATCGCCGCAATCTGAGCTTTACCAGAAGATACTTTGGCTTCCTTGAGGCTAACAGCTTGGCCCACGTCCTTTTCTTGATGGAAAGTGGCTAAGGCATCCATCAAAAAGGATTGAAGGTTGGCCAAAGCAGCAGTCTGGCGAGAATCAAGCTTTTGACCAAGCAAGAAGATGAGCAATTCCTTAGCAGTATGACTCGCTTGATAGTCAGCTCGAATCTGGTCGAGGAATCCACTGTCGAAAACAATAGCCTTCAGCTGGCCCAGGCTCTCCTCAATTTGCTGAAGGTTAGCTATTCCACTGGATTGAGCAGTCTCAGCAGTAGCATCAGCTTGACGAAGTGGAGAGTCCCATTCCAAAGTGCCATCGAGAAAGCCATCAAAAGCCGCCAGTGGGTCTGTCTCAAATAAGGTGTCTAGCTTCTCACTAGACGCATGAGATGAAGAACCGCCCTTGGCTTGAGGTGAGGGCTGCACAGTAGCAGTTGTCGACTTTGGAGGAAGCATGGGGCTAGCAGCCTTGTCAGGTTGCACTCTCGAGTGCGAGTCATCAGCTGGCTACAGGATCTCGACCTGAGGAGCCTCCTCTTCATGAATAGGAGAAGTCGCACCTTGAGTTTCCTGCGAGAGAAAGTCAGAAAAGTTAGCCTTTGCCTCTTTAGTAAAATAGGGTGCAAATCCAGGGCGCGGCCAAGCGATTGGTTGTGAATCCAAATCGAAAACCAAGTTGTCCCAATCAGAACTAGAGTCACTAGTATCTGGATCACTGGAAGAATTCGACAGAGTCAAAACTGGGGGCAAAGTGGGTTTTAGGATAACCCTAGGCACAGCCAGCTTAGACAGGCCAACCTTCTGGAGAAGGAAAAAGGTTTTTCAAAAAGAAGGCTCAAAGCAGAAGGTTGAAAATTCATGGGGATGAATGATTACCTTGCGAGTAGGCCCTTTGGAAGGACTGGAGTTGGTGGAGCTCTTGGAATGGTGAGAAGACTTGCGACCAGATTTGCTCTTGGTCTTCTTTTTCCCCTCAGCTGTCGAAGTCTTTTTGATCGAAGATGCGGCCTTAGGGGGTTTCTCGACGCCCCCAGTTTTGGATTTTGCAAGACTGGGAGCTGGAGAATTTTCACGGGATGGAGGATTGGAAGTGGAATGCTCGTGGACATCAATCTGAGAAAAGGGCAAAACTCGATTTGAGTGGCAAGTCACAAACTAAAAATGCCGCAAAGTATTTCTGAAAATGAGAAACATACCTGAATAGTGGCGTTGCCACCACCTTCCTTGCCATCGTTTTCAAGCTGAGCATCAGACACCAATGGAGAAGCCTTGCTCGTTGTTGAAGCGCTAGTCACTTTGGCCTTCTTTTGGCTAACTGAAGCAGTAGGCTTAGCTTTCCTTTTTCGACCCTGCAAAAGAAAATATTAGTCAATATTTCAAAGAAGCTAAAAGGAAAGGAAGGAGCTAAAAGGAAAATACCTTGAGCTTGTCAGCGAGGCTAACATTATCTTCCTCATCATCATCATCCTCAATCTCGACAGGATTATCCTTAGAGGAGTGGACCACCGGGGAAATAACTCGAGGAGCTTGTTGGGTGATGACTTTAGCTGCAAATGGAAAGAGAAGTTAAGAAGTAAAACAGCAAAATCAAGGCCAAGTCGAAATATTACCTTGACCAATACTCGCTTTCGAGGAGGAAGAGCTTGATTGGCTAACACATTTAAACTTACATGGTCAACCCATTTGGGCAAGACCGGTGGAAAAGCCAATGCAAACTTACTCGTAGGAAAAGATGGGAACCTAAAGCCAGTTTTTCGAATGACAAAAGATAGACCTTCCTCACCAGGAGGAATGACTAACTTGGATTTTTTAGCTTTAGATTCTCATTTTTGCCTTAAAACCTGAGCTGCTTTCGCAACTTTATCTCGAAGGCGAAGAGTTGGATAATATACCACACCAAAGAACTCTTGAAAAGACCGGATTTCTGCCAGGTGCATACCTTTGGTCTTCTTGAAATCCTGCTTCTGCAAAAGAAAAGCATTTGTCATGCATTGAAGACAATCTACAAGGGGCTTCGAAATCTGGGTCCAATACTCAGACCACCAGGTTTTAAAGGCCCTAGTGGCATAGTATGAAGGAGCATAGTTGAAAGGGCTCAGATTGAGGAGTTTCTTGTTATAGAAGTGAACAGTTGTGTCAAAAGCAGAAGCCTTCTTGATGGTCCCAGGATATAGGACAAGGCTCTTGTTAAACAAGGTGTTGGGCAAAGCTTGACTGAGCCCAAACTGTCGAGAAACCAATTGAGGATTGTATCCACACAAAGTGTAGTCGCTGCTAGCAAAGCCTACAGTCAAAACCCTGGGCGAAAGGATGGTCCTCCAGAGCCTAACGTGGTGTTCCTTGGGTGATGCAGGGTCACACGTGTTAGGGTAAGAGTTCTTCAACCAGAAAGGGCCACGAATAGCTTTGCTATAAGGAGAAAAACTAGAGCGATAATGTTTTAGCTCAAGAAACATGGTAAAATATTTCCTGAAATCAGCCTCAAAGCTCGACGAGTCATAGGTCGGGGTCAGGGTTTCAAGCCTGTGAGCGTCAATCCTAGTGCTAAAAACAGTTGGGGGATTGTCTCGCACCGGCAAGAGAGATTCGAAAACTGCATTCAACCAAAGTTGAAATAACCACAGAGGTCCAGCTGCATTCAAAGAAATGGTCTTGGTACTCCGAACGTCCTCGACAGCTTCATTCAGCATTTGATAGAGGTTACCAAGAACAAGCCTAGCCATAGCGAGTTGTTGACCCTCGTGGAGCAAGTTGGCTAAAGGTAAAAGCTTGACAGGTATACGCAAGGACTTGGTACAAAAGACATAATCTGAAAGCCAATACAACAAGAACGCGACATGTTCGGCATCAGACACCTCACCACTCTCGACATAATGGTCCTTAATAAACCGACCAAATGAGATGTTAACAGTAGGAATCGAGATGGGGTTAGCAGCTGCAGGCGCGGAGTGATAATCATCACCAATGGGCCATATCATGCTTCACTACTTTCAAAGGACCCAAAATGGCGCGTAAAGTACCATTAACAGAGAAAGGAATGAGTACCTGGGATTTCTAGATAGCTCTCTTCTCCGCTTCGTCGGGGGGTTCTGGAATTGCCACGCGTTTGGACTCATCCAGCTTAAGCTCGGTGGCCAATGGAATGGTCTGGTCAGGGTTAGAAGCCATTGAAGGAGATGATAGGTATGCTGAAGAAGACGGAGTAAGAACTCTGGAGAAGAAAGTTGAAAGCTTTTGAAGAAGGTAAAGCTTGAAGAGGAGCGTTAATGGGGTATTTATAAGCAGAAATGCAGACGGAACCAAGGCAGCATTGTGCTCCAGTTTATAAAATTTGGGGTCCAAGTGAATATTTTATTAACTAAATCACGTCGTTGCCCAGCTTTTTGGTATAAATGTAATCATGGCCCTAAAAAGGCTATAACTGTCAGCTAGTGGAAAGTCATCAGACGTTATGACTATTGATGGGACCTAAGAATCGAGCGGCCAGGGTTGTAAGGCATTTGAATTACAAAGATTGAATGGTCGCGATCAAAAATGCTTGGTGTCTTCAAGCTAAAGCAGTCGACCACCAACATTTTTGGGGGGCAACTGTTGAATTAAAATTATTAATGTTACGTTTCTCGACATCAGTGTTGGAAAGATGATTTCTCGACAGAAGGGACCATGGTAAGACTTGTGACTCATCAAGTGACATTCCCCAAGTCAAGATAGTAAAGGAAATTTCGACAAAATCAGCGGAGGAAGCAGTTACCAAGTGATGGGTAGTTATCAGCACGTGCGTGTACCCACGATGCCACGAATGGCGACGGTTACCCACGACTCGAGACCACCCACGTTGCAAATAGACAATTAAAATCACGTGCTCAAAACCTCCGGCTGAACGTGGGGCAAGGCGCCAAAATTCAAACCCATGAAGCCCGCGCGCACTGAAGAACAACCGTCAAGAACGTGGAGGGAAAGAAAACACTATAAATATGAGAAGAATCATCAGAAAAAGGGTTCCCAACTCAACTCTGAAAAACTCACTAAAATGCTCTCATGTCCGCATCAATGAGACTCAAGGAGCAAGACGTGATGATGGAGGAGTACGTTGCAGAACCAGCTGTTTATCTTTCCTGCATTTAAGCTTGTCGCTTTACCTGTTAATTTCCTGTCGAGATTTACCATTCCTGTTGTTTAATTTCCTGTCGAGATTTACTTTTCTTGCAGTTTTCCCTTTGCTTTGTTACGCTTTGATCTTCATGTAATTAATCTGTGTTTAATGAAGTCCAGTTTCTTTTAAATCGTTCATCTTTGTCGAGAAATATCAACTCACACACAACACTTTGGCAAGACGTTTTCCCAAAAGGACTCTGATTTTAGGAGGAGTTTATTATGGTCTTCTAAAAACTTGTGCATGGTTGCACATCTGCTTTTTGACCTGCAATAGGAAGTTTAGCAGGTAATTTATATTTTTAAAAATAAAAATATTTAATATATTATAATATAATTAGGGAAATAATTATTAATAATCCACATTTTAAGATGGTTGTTCATCATCATCTTCCCCAATTCCTCAGCTCCTCTCTCCTCCTGCAGATTTGTTTGCTTCAGCAACCACTCACCTCATCATGTTCATCATTCAACAACAACAAAAAGATTCAGCGACCTGAAACCATTTATCTAAAAAGTAGGCAACTTTAAGCACTAAGATACAGATACAACACCATATTTTTCTCCAAAGATTCAAGCTTTACAAACAAAACCAAATGAACCAGATCTGAACCTCTGAAACTCATACCCAGACACCGACGGCCTCTGGACCAATCCTCCGGTGCTACTCCGCCTCGGCGGAACATAAACTGAATTCGCCAAACCGCCTATCGAACCCGATCTCCTCGTACCTGAACTCGAGACATTTCGAGGCTCCACTTTCTTCCTTGCAAAAACCGAACCACCAGAGGTTGCGGCGATTCTCGCCGCAGCCACCGTCGTCATCAAACTCATACCCGCAACCACCACAGACTAACGAACCCACAACATCACATCATTTTTTTTTCATTTGCTTCTCAGAACCTAGTTTTGCATCCTATTTGGCCCTGAATCCAGGACAGGGGAATGAAGAACCAGGGAAAAAAACCAGATCTTGTTCCCAGGAGCAGCAAGATCAATTCTTGTTCAACACCCACACCACAAAATCGCAAAAAGAAGAAAACTTTGCAGGAAAATTGATGAAAACCCATCCTCTGCATCCCCTTTCTTCTCTTGCTCCGATCGATTAGGGGACTCTGCCATGGAGGAATCGCGATTTAGGGCTAGGAATGGGTTTTTTATTTCTAGGTTTGGCTGGGTTTGGATTTTTTACCCTTCTCCATGCCCTCTCCATTGACTTCTATCTGGAATAATCATATGTGAATAGGCCATTGGCTTTGCAGAGATGGTGGGATGGGTTTTGGGGTTTGGATATTGATAGAAGTTTGGATCTGGTGTTGAAGAGAGAAGAGATGAAGAAGGGAGAGAAAAGAGGAAAAGATTAAGGATAAATTATTACCTTAATTATTTACCACATGAGTTAATCTTAAATGAACCCTAATCATTCTCTAACTATTTACTTAATAATTGTATAATATATTAACTATTGTAATTTTTAAAAATATAAAAAATACAAAAAACCTGAAGTGGCAGATCAAAAGGTAGAGGTGTAACTTTACACAAGTTTTTAGATGACCATAATAAATTTTTCCCTGATTTTAAACTTTCTTTAGTCGAACTAAGAGGATATTTGTTTACCAAAAACCATGGTAAACACGTGCTCTAGTACAAAACCTTAATGAAAATGGAAATACAAAACCAACTATTATATTTTGCTCTCCAACTTCTTCTCCATGTGGGACTTAATTTTTATATTTAATCAAAATTTCTAATTTTGTGGGCCGCACCCGTTTCTAAAGTCTCATTTTGTCCGTGTTCGTAGTATGTTGTCTAAATAGGCTGCTGCAATTTCGTGTATTCAACCTATCAACACCGTTTTCAAACTCTCACATTCAAATGAAGCTAGTTTTTCCTCAACATAAAGCACCTTTGATGTTTTATAATTGTCGTCAACGCCCTTGAAAACCTGCAATGGCACATCTCGTTTTCCATTATGGAACAAAAATTCAACATGCCCCACTTCCATTATTACGAACTACCTGATTATATAAATTATTAGATGTGCTACCTCAGAAAGCAGTGATCAACAGAGTTTGTTGTTGTTTTATTCCGAAGCTAAGTGAAAGAAAGCACTAGCTTTTGCCATGTGGTGTAATGGAGGAAGATCAGGTTTAAACTCAGGTTTGATGATATTTCTTGTAGCAGTTCTTGTACTCTTGGTGGGAGTGGTTTCAAGAGGTGAGTGCATTCGAGACTTCAAAAGCTTATTTGGAAGCCAGTTACCAAAAGGGCCGGTGCCACCATCTGGGCCTTCCCTATGCCATAATAAGCTCAATCCTTACAAGGATTCAAAAGTTTCATTCCCAGATGATTACTATATTATTTGTCCATAGAATTTTCAAGGCTGAGAAATTTACATTTGTAAGATAGTTTAGTTTTCATTCTTTTTTCTCTGCTGTATCCTCAGATCCTATATAAGGGGATTAAATCAGTTTCCGCATATGTTAAATTGAGTTGCAATAAGTTAGTTGGTTGATAACTTATTCTTTAACCATTTAGTCAAGTGTTCGTTCTTGAGCAGTGTGTATGAAGAAAGATTAGTTGAGAGAGATCGACTTACTTAATGTGATTTCAAAAGAATCTTGAGGGGATCAAATTCATATAGCGTCGGCTGTGGATATATATACCTTAGTGAAAAAAAAAAATGTTTAGTGATTATATATGCACAACATTGCATCATATCACTAATTAAACTGTGCATTTATTCATGTTTCATTTGTGCTAACGAGGGTCAATTTTTTTCTTTGGTCTTTAATACATCAGCTTGAGCCTTTTCTTCAAATTTTCAGTCTTGGTTTGGTTTCTTCCATTTTGGTGGAAGTATGTGTTTGCGTTTGTGATTGGAAGAGCAAGAAGAGTTTAAAGTGAATAATGTTGAAGAGAATGGCTCAAAGGCAAACATGAATACGGTGTAGGTAGACGTAAGTGGTAAGAAAAATAGTGTTATGAATATAAATATTATGAGGGTTGGGGGAATCTTAAGAGATCTTAGAGAGATGGGGCGGGGGAGTAAAGAATTTATTTCAAAAGCCAAAATAGAATTAACAAGGTGTCAGCACCCAATTTTATCCTACCTTTAATAAAATTAATTTAATATAAAAAAATAGCACTCGAAATTATATTTATAGTAGTTAATTAAAATTTTCAGAATTGTAATATTAATTAATTAATAAAAAACGAAAATAAGTAATAAATACCAAAAATAAATTAAATTATTCTAGATGTGCTTTTCTTCCTCTCCAAGAATGGTGAGGAATAATTCCCAAGAATATTCTAGAAGTGGTGAGCAAGAAACCCTAAATATGCAGCTATAAATAGAGGGGAAAGTTTGGTGGTGAGATCATGTTCGGAGTGAGGGAGAAATTGAGGGATCACTTGTGAGTTGCATTTTCATCCTTGGACTGCAACTCTAAAATATACGATCTTGAGTTTAGAGAGAAGAGAGGCTACGGAGTGCGGAGCACCGCAAGTGGGAGAAGGTTATTTTGCTGCTACAATCAAGTAACTTTCCCTTACTTTCATGGTTGTGGGTGTTGTATGCTTCTTGAATATCTTTTTTTTAAGTTGAAGTTAAGGAAACTTGTTTTTTCCTACTCTCTGTCGTAAAGTGTCTATGGGAAATAATGGGTTTGTTTTCAAAGGTTCAAGTTTTGAATGTCATCAACTTTGGTCCCTCACTTTATCTCTGTTTTGCTTTTCCTATGTATGATTATTGGTATAAATTACTTCTTTGAGTTATTAAGATCAGGGATGATGCGCCATGGACGTCCCAATGCCGTCCTCCATCGCCGTCAAACCGCCATTGTTTTCTCTTTCTTTTGCCAATATAAGACTCGTTTCTTTTCTTTTTTTTTCTTCTTCCAGCACTGTATATGTATTTGTTTGAGAGGTCATATCCTTTAATAAATAATCAAATTATATATTTGTTAGATTTAGACTTTCTCTCGCTTGTAACTAATCAAAACACAATCTCTTACATATCAATTTAAAATCATGTAATGAATTGTTAAGGGTCGGTTGTGTTTTTTTTTAATAAAATACACCTACCATATAAATGATCTATTTTCTACTAAAATTAAGATATCTTAATATATCAAACCTTTTTAAAATTAAAAAACACAAACCAACCAAAAAACTTCAAGAACTACGTGGCTCTGAAGACCCCTTACACATTGGGGGATACGTAGGCGCAAACTTCAAAGTTTGTCGGGCCAAATTTCTAAATAGTCTTTTTTCCCTTTTTATTAATAAAATGAAATAAGATTGAAATTCTCTTCTTGGGGTAAATTAAATAATTTTAAATTTTGCACAATTAATTAGAGGTACCGTTTTTCTAAACGGACATCGTGGGGTGCTAAAACCTTCCCCACATGTAAGTGACTCCCGAATTCAGAACTCTAATCGCAGACTGGTTTGAGTTTATTTTAAGGGTTCCAATTTCCCTAAATAAATTGGTGGTGGCTCTACATTATTTTATATTATTTTTTCGCCGCGACCCCGGTTGCGACAGTTGGCGACTCTGCTGGGGACTTTTGAGAGTCATGCCTGATGATTGATTGTGCAAAATTTAACGATTTATTTACCTCTTTTATTTATATTTGTTATTATAATTCTTTGTAAATAATCTATTTGTTTTTTTTATTGTACTTATTATTTTCTCTTTTGTAAATATTTTCTGAACTCTAGGGTAGAAGACTATTAAGAATGTTGTGTAGATCTATATTTGTGCTTGTTTCTTGTAGATGAAGTAGTTTCTATAATTGTATAGTTTCACTTACCTCACACAAATTTTGGGCTCTATACCCGAGCCTTGGAAAAACCCTAGATGAGTGGGGACTCCGGTGATGGCATGTGAGCTATGTCTCCCTGACAGTCATTGGATGTCCCGCCCAGATTTCTACTGACATTTTGGACTTACCACATATGACTTGTGGCTCTTTGTGGTTAAGATCATGATGTCATGTTCAAACTAGGAACCTTGAGAGTTGTGAGTTCTAGATCTATCCCTGAGCATTGCACTAGAAGTCTAGCCCTGATTGATCATTAGAACTAGGATTTCTCTATCCATAGAAGAATTCAATCATTCTGGCTCAAAATATTAAGTTTAGTTGGAGCTCATTTTTTTAGGGTTATTCTTTCCCATCTTGTCAATTAAGTATTTTGTTTCTCTCCATCTTACTACCGCCCCATATTTTTTCCCCTTAAAAAAAATTAAAAAAAATAAAATTTATTTATTCATTTTGTCACATCTTTTTCATCTCTTGTACTTTGTCAATAAAAAAATGATAATTCAGAGCTTGAATTAGTATTCCTAAGGCTTAAAGGTTTTTTTTCTAAATCTTCATCATTGTGTCATGATACTCATTCAGTTCCTCAGAATTCTCCATTTTCATTCCACATCCCATAATTTTCCTCCTTTTCCATTGTACAATTCACCTCCACTCTTCTTAGCCCCAATATTATCTTAATCACATTTATCTCATTCATTCACCAATCTCTCATTCCTTAACCATATTCAAATACATTTTTCCAAGCCCCAAATTTTGGAAGTTATGGATTGATGTTGAAGAAGACATTCCAGGAAATTTGTGATCAGATGGTAATTAACATTGGCTTCTATCAGAAAATTGATCCACAAGTTGTCTCATTTTCATAAAAAAAAAAATAAAAATAAAAATAAAAATGAAAAGGAGCAAATATGCTAGGTTTAAAAATGGTGTCCTAAAGTTAAATCTTGAGAAGATAAAGCAATCAGTTTTTGAAATGAGGTTTGGCCGTGTTTCTCTATCCAAAAAAAATATATTATCCCTTGCTACCCACTTTGGGCCTAATAAGAAAATTTTCTTCATTTAACCCTGGACAAGGATCACCCCTACACTGGGGGCTAGTGCGATATTTCTCCATATTCCACAGGGTGACAATGTGCCATTTGTCTCGCGCTGGGAGCTTTCAAAGTTCGAGTATTTTTTAAGGTGTTCATAAAGCCCCAGAATAGGGTTTTCTAATAATGTTTGAATCAATTAAGTCATTCTTCTGCTATAAAAAAGGAAGGAAAAGTTCCAAGGAAGAAGAAAAAAGTAAAAGAAAAAAGAGAAAAGAAAATAGAAAAAGAAAGGCAGAGAGTGAAGATAAAGAGCTTTATGAATGCATATCCAGCACCTTGCACTAGAGATCCTTTGTTCCAATTGACCCTTAAACACTTGTTGAGCCTTTAATATCCCTTTCTTTGATCACCCTTCTACCCACTTGCCACGTTACAAGCCGAATAAAGTCCATTCTGATCAATGATTGATTGCTCTTAATTTCTTAAGCTTCAATTTTAGGACAACATATTTATACTTTTGTATCTTTGCTCTTTAAAAAAAGGAAAAAGAAAGAAAAAAAAAGGAAAAAGAAAGAAAGAAACAAAAAAGAGGAAGGAGAAAGAAAAAAGAAAAAAGAAGTCAGTTGAAATATTTTGTATAATGAGACTTTTCAGATAGAAGTAAATGTTTCCTTTTTTTCTCATTGAAAGTCTGAAGCAAGGATTGTCAAAGAAATTGATTGATTATGTGAGACGTGTGGGGCTGAACTTTTCATATGCAGCAGATCATCAAATTGACTCACTTGGGGCCTTGTTTATTTTTAATCCTGTTGTTTCTCAGTGAATTATTACAAGCCTGATCTCTTTGACCCTTTGAAAATAAAGAATCCCTTGCCATTTCCTCCATCCAAAAGAAATCATTTGATTGAGTAATGTGCTTCAATGGTGAAGATCAAACCTTTTGGGAATTTTAAGGATGCTATTTCTCCTGAATTTTCTTTGCATTTGAAAGTGGTCGTCAAACTCAAAATGGGTCTAGAATTCACGCATATGACAATCTCTTGTAAATTGAAATGTTAAAAAGATTTTTGCATTCATCACGAAAATACAAGTTTGTTTCGAGCATTATTCACAAGTTCTCTAATTTAGGGTATTGTGCAGCCCGCTAGGTATTATGATGCCAAGTTCTCTAATTTAGGGTATTGTGAAGCGCGCTAGGTATTGTGGCGCCTAGATATCTTATTTAGGGTATTGTGAAGCCCGCTAGGTATTGTGACGCCTAGTTCTCATATTTAGGGTATTGTGAAGCCCGCTAGGTATTGTGACGCCTAGTTCTCTCATTTAGGGCATTTTGACGCCCAATCAAATTTTCCAGACATTACAATTCCTCGTATGAGTTGTCGAGTGTCTGTTTCTATCACCTTAGCCGAGATGTTAGAATTCCACGACGATTTGTTGTTTGTGTTGTCGAGCATCTAGTGCTTTATCACCTTAGCTCAAGCGTTAGAATTCCCTGTAGATCTGTTGTCCAGGTTGTCGAGCGTTTATTGCTTTTTATCATTTGTTGCAGACATTAGAATTCCTCGTAAGAGTTGTTGCGTGTCTGTCTTTATCACTTTAGCAAAGATGTTAGAATTCCACGTCGATTTGTCGCCCGTGTTGTCGAGCATCTAGTGCTTTATCACCTTAGCTCAAGCGTTTGGATTCCCTGTAGATCTGTTGTCCAAGTTGTCGAGCGTTTGTTGCTTTTTCTCATTTGTTGCAAACATTAGAATTCCTCGTAAGAGTTGTCGAGTGTCTGTCTTTATCACCTTAGCAAAGATGTTAGAATTCCACGTAGATTTGTTGTCCGTGTTGTCGAGCATCAAGTGCTTTATCACCTTAGCTCAAGCGTTAGAATTCCCTGTAGATATGTTATCCAGGTTATCAAGCGATTGTTGCTTTTATCTCGTAATTCACGTTTACTCGCTCATTTATTACATGTTATTGAGTGTTTATCTTGTGATCCGGAAAAATTGGCTGCTTGTGACTTTGCTTGACCTTTCTCATCGAAAGGTAAGCAAAGGGGGGCTGCTGTCAGCACCCAATTTTGTCCTACCTTTAATAAAATTAATTTAATATAAAAAAATAGCACTCGAAATTATATTTATAGTAGTTAATTAAAATTTTCAGAATTGTAATATTAATTAATTAATAAAAAACGAAAATAAGTAATAAATACCAAAAATAAATTAAATTATTCTAGATGTGCTTTTCTTCCTCTCCAAGAATGGTGAGGAATAATTTCCAAGAATATTCTAGAAGTGGTGAGCAAGAAACCCTAAATATGCAGCTATAAATAGAGGGGAAAGTTTGGTGGTGAGATCATGTTCGGAGTGAGGGAGAAATTGAGGGATCACTTGTGAGTTGCATTTTCATCCTTGGACTGCAACTCTAAAATATACGATCTTGAGTTTAGAGAGAAGAGAGGCTACGGAGTGCGGAGCACCGCAAGTGGGAGAAGGTTATTTTGCTGCTACAATCAAGTAATTTTCCCTTACTTTCATGGTTGTGGGTGTTGTATGCTTCTTGAATATCTTTTTTTTAAGTTGAAGTTAAGGAAACTTGTTTTTTCCTACTCTCTGTCGTAAAGTGTCTATGGGAAATAATGGGTTTGTTTTCAAAGGTTCAAGTTTTGAATGTCATCAACTTTGGTCCCTCACTTTATCTCTGTTTTGCTTTTCCTATGTATGATTATTGGTATAAATTACTTCTTTGAGTTATTAAGATCAGGGATGATGCGCCATGGACGTCCCAATGCCGTCCTCCGTCGCCGTCAAACCGCCATTGTTTTCTCTTTCTTTTGCCAATATAAGACTCGTTTCTTTTCTTTTTTTTTCTTCTTCCAGCACTGTATATGTATTTGTTTGAGAGGTCATATCCTTTAATAAATAATCAAATTATATATTTGTTAGATTTAGACTTTCTCTCGCTTGTAACTAATCAAAACACAATCTCTTACATATCAATTTAAAATCATGTAATGAATTGTTAAGGGTCGGTTGTGTTTTTTTTTAATAAAATACACCTACCATATAAATGATCTATTTTCTACTAAAATTAAGATATCTTAATATATCAAACCTTTTTAAAATTAAAAAACACAAACCAACCAAAAAACTTCAAGAACTACGTGGCTCTGAAGACCCCTTACACATTGGGGGATACGTAGGCGTAAACTTCAAAGTTTGTCGGGCCAAATTTCTAAATAGTCTTTTTTCCCTTTTTATTAATAAAATGAAATAAGATTGAAATTCTCTTCTTGGGGTAAATTAAATAATTTTAAATTTTGCACAATTAATTAGAGGTACCGTTTTTCTAAACGGACATCGTGGGGTGCTAAAACCTTCCCCACATGTAAGTGACTCCCGAATTCAGAACTCTAATCGCAGACTGGTTTGAGTTTATTTTAAGGGTTCCAATTTCCCTAAATAAATTGGTGGAGGCTCTACATTATTTTATATTATTTTTTCACCGCGACCCCGGTTGCGACACAAGGTAAAGACGTTCTTCACCAGAGAGCTCGACAAGTATTTCATCGTTAGATTTTTATTTACAATCAAATCTCCACATTCTATTTGGTATCGAGCTATGTGTTCAACGTAACCATGGATTCTCCAAATTCTCCTCCAAACTTGGTGAACTTGGGCACTTTCCATCCTCGATTAAGGCAATTCCACTTCGAAGACATGTTGTTGAAATGCTGAAACAAAGTAAAGTTGGTGTGCTGCTCCCACACGGAATTCGTGCCTGTTCAATTCCACTTCCACTAACTATGTCACGTTCTATTTCCCTCCAAATTTTTTCTGTTTGATCCTCTCGATTATATGATCGGCATCATAACTTTTATTTACCATATGCGCTTTCCTTTAAAGACTCGGTCTAAACCCTCTCGATGTGTTTTGCTCGAATGTCCCTGTAGGGTTGTTCAAAGCGGTTTTCTCGGGGCTAATGTTGCCTTATTCCCACGTTGGCTATCTATTGCATGATCAGGTCATACTGGGGTGCCCCGAATACATTGGTGATCCTCCTCATTTGGCCTAGCCAACAGTTCATAGTTATTGTTCATTGTCTAGATCAACAGGTTGAACATCATCCCAATTTCTTGAGTGAAAGCGTGGATCATGTCATATTGTCATGATTTCACCCATCCAATAGCTTCCCTAAAGAGTTCATGGTTGACGTCGTTATATTATTTGAAGGACCTGTTGGCCCAAGGGCCTGAATGGTCCCATCTGTTAAGTTCAGATGCCTTCATCGTCTATCTTGTTTTGAATGATAACAATTTTCAAGAGTCTTTCAGTATTGACTAATGAACCCTTGTTGTTTACTTTTCAGGAGCTATTTAAACGTGACTTACTTGTTATATCTTGGAACTTCATATGAATTGAATTCAGGACAAACAAGCATAGTCAAAGACTAAGAACTTATGATCTACTTGTTTCATCTTAGATTTCACATGAATTGGAATTTGGGACAAACAAGGACAGTCTATGTAATTAGTCTTCTGCTCAGAAGATCCCATTAAGGAAGAGCCATATATGCAAGGATCGTCTTCACAAGGAAAAGACAAAGCTCAACAAGGCATATCATCGCCTGACTCTACGATGACAAGGAAGCTTAAGAAGAAAGTTGAAGATTGTTCCAAGAGAAGAAACAGCCACAACCAGGAAGAACGATTCTTCAACGGGAAGATTCTGATCAGAGCGGAAAAGAAGACAAGGCAGCAGACATCAGAGACATGATCGAAAGAAGAGCTGACATCAGAAGATCAGAATACCTTGTAGCAGAAGAGCAAGATCGTCTTATGGAAAAAGAGCGATCGTCTACAAAAGAAAGAAAGGAGAACTTGCTGAGGAGGATCATCGTTCAACTCAAGCTTGCCAACCAGAAGAAACTATGTTCAGAGAAAGCAAACATCATGTCTATAGAAAAGACCTCTGACAACACAGTAGAGAGAGAGGTCAAACTGCAAAGCCTCACGCAACCATCATATATGCACAATGACCAAGGGAAATCATTATAACCTTCAAACTTAAAGGTTTCCCTCTTTCTCTCTCTCTCCTTAGGAATGGGATGAAGCCCATCGTCTATGTCGACACATCATCAGCTCATCCATTTCCTAAGGAAGAAGCTTCAAGTCACTTTTGCCTACAATCATTGTCTGCATAAAAAAGGCAAAAAAAGGATATACATTGAAAGATGAAGAGACGACGCCACTCACTACTATGCTACCTCATCAGTGGAACATGCATCATCGTCTGATCGAAGAAATTCTACAAGGAAGCCAGTCAAAAAAGACTCGACATCTGCAGCTGCATGTAATCTGACACAGTATAGTGACCAAGGTTGTAGGCACTATGCTCCATCCATCAAGGAGTTGTATGGTCATTTCAACGGATAATAGCTCCAACCTATGCTAAGCAAATTGCACATTCCAAAGCATTAGGTATGCATCGAACTGTACCATTCCATTACGTTTGTTGACTTCAGTACAGTTCAATGCAACGATCATATTTCTGTGAAGACCATCCAACAACTAAATCTCTACTCACAGAAGACTTGAAGCTATAAATACGAAGACTTGAAGACTTCATAAGGCGGCTTTTGCAAGTCCAAACACCAAACTTTTCAAAAAATGAATTGAGATTCAATCAGAATATTTTAACCCAATTTAGCACTTCCATACGGTCTCTCAAGATCATATCCCTAACGTCTAGAGAAAAGTCTAGAGGCTGGAGCTCAAACGAAGATATCTTCATCAGCCTTTGCAGCAAGGAGAAACGCACTTAGGAGTCATATCTTTTCTTTTCTTCTTGTTGTGAAAGAACATAAAGTAATTCTATAATACTTTATTGTTCTTCGCACTTCATATTACTACTATCACTTTTATTAAGAAGAGATTGTAAAATTAGGAGAAGTGGTCTTGAGAAAGTTCACGTATGAGAAGTCCTTCTAATACTTCTGTCTGCCTGGAGAGGTAGTGGACAAATAGTACTCAATGCTTGGAGAGGCATTTTTGAAATAATACTCAACTGCCTGGAGAGGCTAGAGCGAATAATACTTGTAATTCCTAGAGAGGCAGGGACAAAGAATACTTGTTATACCTGGAGAGGTAGGGACATAGAATACTCGTTCTGCCTGGGGAGGCAGGGACAAAGAAAATTCAATGCCTGGAGAGGCATTTCTAAAGAATACTCATATGCATGGAGAGGCAAGAACGAAGAATACTCAATGCCTAGTGTTGAGAATTATGATTGGTGATTGGCTGCATTTTTGCTTAAAAAATGTCTGAAAGTGTGGATGTGTAATGTGAAGGTATGAAAAATGGTAGAAAGGGGGGGTTTGAATAACGTTTTCAGAATAAAACTTCCACCTTAAGATTTTAACAAATCTTTCGTGAACAATTAAAGTGTTTAAGATAAGAGATAGAAAAGCACACAAGGATTTTATCCTGGTTCACTTGAGGAATCGCTCAAGCTAATCCAGTCCACCCGTTAAGGTGATTTCTTCCTTCTTAGAATGAAGGCAATCCACTAATCAGGTAATTGTTACAACTGCACTTGAAACCTACAAGTGACTAACAATACACTGACTTAGCTCACACTAAGATTCACGCTCTTAGTCTTCTCTAGGATCCGATCAACCTTGATCTCCTAAAGGTAAACTAAACAACTGTTTTTTGAAGGAATAGTTTACAAAGAAATTGCTTCTCAAAAGCTTGTAGTAAACACAATGAATTCAAAGATGAAAGAATGCTTAGAAGGTTTGAATATAGCTTGCGCGTGTGAGATTCTTCCAACCGCATCTTTCAATCTTCAGCCTCTATTTATACTCCAAGGAATAGGGTTTGAACACTGCATGAGAATGCTACCGTTGGAGGGCAGGTCCGGAATTTCCAGCTTCTGCTGTGGCTGAGAATGTTAGGTAGGTCGTCAGGATAGTACATTTGCTTTTGTACTTTGGAAAGTGACTTGACCTTTAACCTAGCAGACTTCTGATCAGAGGAAAGCTTCGTGTTGGAACTTGTGAAGCTTGTTGATCAGAGTCAGAGGGAAGCAGGGATCCTCTGACCGTTGTACCTTCTGATTCTGAACTCAGAGGAGAAGTACTTGGTCTTCAGACCCATTTTGCTTCTGGACTTCAGAGTCTCCACTTATCAGCTCCTGGATCTTCAGAGTCTTCTACACCATCAGAACATCTGAACCTTTAGAGTGTCTGGGTTGTCAGAACGTCTGGATCTTCAGAACATCAAGTGAGCTGAGTCCTTATCAGAGCTCGATTGACTTCAGATCTTCTGAAGCTTTTCTACTGTTCAGATTGAACATAGAGATTGCGAAAGCGTTCCTTGGGTCACTCTTTGAGCACAGTGCTTCTGATTAGTGTGAGATTGTGTTAAGGTCAGAACCTGTTAAGAGCACACTCAGAAAACATGTTAGAGTACCACAATTGTTCATACTAAAATGTTAACTTGTAATCATCAAAACATAGAGTTGTACTACTTGATCAAAACTTGATCTTACATAATGTGATGTGTCAAACAACATGTTCTGTCTGATGTACGACCAAATGTTCCAGCCTTTGGAACAACATTGTGTTACTAGTTGTTGTGTGGATCGTGGTGATTGTACAGAAGATTTGTTGTGATGATGCGTGTTTCAAGCTTTGCATATCTTCTGAGTATTTGGTAAAATTAATCTATTTTGGGAACAAGATTAATTCGGTGTGAACCAATTAATGTAAGGAGATTTGGTTCTGTTTTGTTATGATTAGGAAGAGATCTTCTTAAGATTCTTTCTAAGATTGTTGTATGGACTCTGTAATGTTCAGACCACTAAAAACAATACCCTGAGGAGAACGTCTACTTAAGGAGACAAAGAAACCCTATCTGTGTGTGGATTGTCAGTTGTGTAGCTTGTGTAAGATCAAGACTTGATCAGTGGTTGCATCTCTATATTTTGATGATTACAATTAAGGTTTTTGAGGATGAACAATTATGGTACTCTAATGTTTGTCTTTATGAGTTGTGACAAACAGGTTTTGATTCCAACCCAAGCCGATTCCATCAGAAGAAGAAGACCCAAGGGTAACCAAAAGAGAGTTCTAAAGCTTACCATGTTCGTTCAGAACAGTGGCAAATCCTTCAGAAGTTCTGAAGATAGAAGCTCTCAAGAGGTACTGAAGAACCGGAGTCAGAAGTTCTGAAGATCAGATGTTCCAGAAGGAACGGTCCAGAAAGAGAAGACTCAAGTTCTGAAGACCTGCAAGAAGTTGGCTCTGAAGACCCAAGCTATTCTTGCTCCGGAGTTCAGAAGTTCTGAGGAACATGTCCAGAAGCAGAAGTTGCAAGGTCAGAAGATCCAAGCTTCCATCTGACTCTGATCAGAAGCTTCACCAACATCCATCTGAAGCACTCCAGATCATAAGTCAGCTGGTGAAAGGACAGGTCGCTGTCATAGTACACATCATACAGTCACAGCCTGTTCGCCACCTACCTCGTTCAGCCTAACAGTCTAATATTACAATACTGCTACTCCAACGGGCAAAACCCTAGCAAAGGCTACATCATATGCCTTGGAGTATATAAGGGTTGAAGATAGAAGAAAGAAGCTAAGAAAGCTTTGCTGATATTCTAGAATTCATTCCAACCGATCTCTTAGCAATATTTCTTCACTACTCTTAAACATTTGAGTTTACCACTAGCTTTTCATAAGCAATTCTTGTAAACCCAAAACCTTTTACAAACACTTTGTAAAGTTCCTTGAGAGACCAGACCAAGTTTGATTCAGTGATTAGCTAGTCTTGAGAGGATCAGTAGATCAGCTTCTTAAGAGTATACTAGTGAGAAAATCAGTGTACTGTTAGTCACTTAGCAGGTTGCAAGTGCAGTTGTAACATTCATTGATTTTAGTGGATTGCCTTCATCAGAAGAAGGAAGAAATCACCTTCACGGGTGGACTGGATTAACTTGAGCTTTTATCTCAAGTGAACCAGGATAAAATACTTGCGTGCTCTACTTCATATTCTTCAGCACCTAGTTCTTATCTTTGAGTTTGTAAAATCTTTAAAAAGAAGGGAATCTTTTGTTTAAAAACTCTATTCAAACCCCCCATTTCTAGTGTTTTTCGCACCTTCAATTGGTATCAGAGTCAGGTCCCGTGTTCGAATCCCACGAAAGGCATGTTGTGCAGCTAGTTTGGCTGGTAGGTGCTGGGGGGGGGGATTGTTGGGTCCAGGTGGGCCAGCATTCTGCCTGCTAGCGTTCTAAACGGGGCGCTGTCTGCTACGCTATAAGGAAATAACGTTGCGCCCTCACTAACACCAATTGGTTTTGGCGTAGTGGTAAGCGCGTGATCCTTCAATTGGCATCAGAGCTCCGGTTCTGATTTATACACTTAACAGTGATCAGTGATCCAGAACCTAGTGTGAAAAACAACGATGGCCCAAGCCAATACTTCCGCTGACAACAACAACAACAACAACCAACTCAGAGCACCAGTCTTTGCTGGTGAAAAGTTTGAGTACTGGAAAGATAGAATAGAAAGTTATTTCCTTGGCACTGACCCAGATCTTGGGATATGGTCATGGAAGGCTATACTGATCCAGTAGATGCTTCAGGAGTGAAGATCCCCCATACTGAAATGACTGACGCTCAGAAGAACCGTTTCAAGGATCATCACAAGGCGAAGTCTATGCTGTTCAGCTCAATATCATAAATTGAATATGAGAAGATTTCTGACAAAGAAACAGCAAAATCCATCTATGACTCCTTGGTCATGACGCATGAAGGAAATGAAGAAGTCAAGGAGACTAAGTCTCTTGCTCTCATAAAACAATATGAGCAGTTTAAGATGGAATTTGGTGAAACCATTGAGGAGATGTACTCAAGGTTTCAAACTCTGATTGCTGGAATCAGAGTGCTAAACAAGAGCTACTCTACTGGTGATCATGTCAAAAAGATCATCAGAAGTTTGCCTAAGGAGTGGATGGCTTTTGTCACTGCACTGAAGCTCTCCAGGAATCTGAACTCCTTGAAGTAGAAGAGCTTGTGAGTCATCTCAGAAGCCATGAGATTGAACTCAAAGAGCACAAGCCTCAAAGGAAAGACAAATCTATTGCTCTTAAGTCAAAATCTGACAAGGCGAAAGCCTATCAGGCAGAAGAGGGAGATTCCTCTGAAGAATTATCAGATGCGTCTGGTGATGAAGAGCTATCTCTTCTCACAAAGAGATTGAGCAAACTCTGGAAGAACAGACAAAGCAAGGGCAAAGGACTGAAGAAAAGTACAGGAAGATTTGAATCTTCATCTAGTCAGAAGAAGTCCTCTGGGATGGAAGTCACCTGCTTCGAGTGCAAGGAATCCGGGCACTACAAGAGTGATTGTCCCAAGCTGAAAAAGGACAAGAGACCAAGAAAAGTCTTCAAGAAGAAAGCTCTTGTGACATTTGATGCGACTGACTCTGATGAAGCTAAGTTAGAAGAAGATGAAGCTGTGGAAGCTCTGATGGCTACCACTAGCAGAGATGCTGAAGCACAGGATGATATGATAGCTTCAGAAGATGACTCAGACTCTGAGAATGACGATGAGGTATTCTCTAATTTTTCTTTATCTGAGTTAAGAACTGCATTATTTGAAATAATGGAGAAACATGATGTGCTTTTAAATAAACATAAAGAGCTTAAAAGAAAATATGTTGTTAAAACTAGTACATCAGAAGTTCATGAGAAGTCAGTCTCTGGACTCATTGAAGAGAACTATTCTCTTAAAAATGACAACTCTGTTCTTTGTGCTAAAAATGCCATGCTAGAAGATCAACTTGCATCATCTGATGTTAAGCATGAAACTCTATATGAGAAAGCGTTTCAAAGGTTCCTAGCCAAAGGCATAGACAGAAGTCTAATGGCTTCAATGATCTATGGCATATGCAGAAATGGGAACAGTGGCCTTGGCTACTCCCAATCTATGAGAGGTGAGCCATCTGAGCCCAAACGCGAACCCTTGCAAAAGCATTTGTTCCCGCCGGTACTGTCATTCCAGAAAAGGTTACACCCAAGGTGGTAAAACCAAAGGGAAAATTTAAACTTGACATGTCTAAATATTATAATCAAGTTCCCTTGTATTATCCTCCTGTTGCACCCAATGTTACGAAAACTTCTGGGAAAACTAACAAGAAAGGACCCAAGATATGGGTACCTAAGACAAAAATTATTCCTGTTGCAGACATCTTATGCAGCTCAGTTAAGACACCTATCATGGTACCTGGACAGTGGATGCTCGCGACACATGACAGGCATAAGGTCTATATTCCAAAAACTGATACCGCTTAAGTCAAGAGGAGACGTTGGCTTTGAAGGAAACCAGAAGGGAAAAATCATTGGAAAAGGTTCCATAGGAGATGGAAAAATTCTAGTCATTAATGATGTACTTCTGGTGGAAGGATTATTGCATAACTTGCTCTCCAGAAGCCAAATAGCTGACAAAGGTTATGATGTGATCTTCAATCAAACCGGCTGTAAATCTGTCAGTCAAACAGATGGATCTGTTTTGTTTTCTAGGAAGAGAAGAAATGACATTTACAAAATCAAATCTTCTGAACTGCTAATGATGAGCAATGGGTTTGGCACAGACGTCTAGGGCATGCTAGCCTCAGGAAGATCTCTCAACTAAGCAAGCTAAATCTCGTCAGAGGATTGCCTCGTCTGAAGTACTCATCAGAGGCTCTGTGTGAAGCTTGTCAGAAGGGAAAATTTACCAAGAAGCCTTTCAAAGCAAAGAATGTGGTATCTACAACAAGACCCCTTGAGATACTTCACATTGATCTCTTTGGACCAGTGAAAATTGAATCCATTGGAGGAGGAAAGAAGTATGGGTTAGTCATTGTGGATGACTACAGCAGGTGGACATGGGTAAAGTTCTTAAGGCACAAGGATGAAACACACACTATGTTCACCAACTTCATTACCCAAGTTCAGAAGGAGTTCCAAACTTCAGTGATTACTGTCAGAAGTGATCATGGTGGAGAATTTGAGAACAAAGCCTTTGAAGAATTGTTCAACTCTCAAGGGATCTCTCACAACTTCTTATGTCCTCGCACTCCTCAACAAAATGGAGTTGTTGAAAGAAAGAACAGAACTCTTCAGGAGATGGCTCGCACCATGATACAAGAATCAAGTATGGCCAAGCACTTCTGGGCAGAAGCAATCAACACTGCATGCTATATCCAGAATAGAATCTCCATCAGACCAATTCTGGAGAAGACTCCTTATGAGCTGTGCAAAGGAAGACAACCTGATATCTCTTACTTCCATCCCTTTGGGAGTACTTGCTACATGCTTAACACAAAGGAGCAATTGGAAAAGTCAAAGTTGTTTGAAAGATTTGCAGATCTCAGCATTGATCCTTCGGAAGCAAATCAACCAAATGACAGCACAGAGGATGTTGCTCTAGAGGCAGAAGCATCAGAAGATGCTGCAACAACTTCTGATCAACTTCAGAAGAAGAAGAGAATAGCTGCCTCTCATCCAGAAGAACTAATTATTGACAACAAAGATGCTCCTGTCAGAACTAGGTCCATGCTCAAACCTTCAGAAGAGACTCTTCTGAGTCTGAAGGGACTTGTATCTCTCATTGAGCCCAAATCAGTTGATGAAGCTCTTGAAGATAAAGGGTGGATTCTGGCAATGCAAGAAGAGCTAGATCAGTTCACCAAGAATGATGTATGGTCCTTAATGCCTAAACCCAAAGGTTTCCACGTCATAGGAACCAAGTGGATATTTAGAAACAAGCTGAATGAAAAAGGAGAAGTCACGAGAAACAAGGCAAGACTGGTAGCTCAAGGCTACAGTCAACAAGAGGGAATTGATTACACTGAGACTTTTTCTCCTGTGGCAAGGCTTGAAGCTATAAGGCTACTGTTCTCATTCTCAGTGAATCACAACATAATTCTTCATCAGATGGATGTCAAGAGTGCCTTACTCAATGGCTACATTTCAGATGATGTGTATGTCAAGCAACCTCCTAGCTTTGAAGATGACAAGAATCCAGAGCATGTCTACAAGCTCAAGAAGTCGCTCTATGGACTGAAACAAGCTCCCAAAGCTTGGTATGAACGGCTCAGCTTCTTTCTTCTGAAAAATGAGTTTGTAAGGGGTAAAGGTGACAACACTCTTTTCTGCAAAACCTGTAAGGATGATATTCTTATAGTTCAAATTTATGTTGATGACATTATATTTGGTTCTGCTAATCCCTCTCTTTGCAAGGAATTCTCTAAGATGATGCAGGCTGAATTTGAAATGAACATGATGGGAGAACTCAAGTACTTCCTGGGAATTCAAATTGATCAACGACCAGGAGTCACTTATATCCATCAGAAGAAGTATACCTTGGAACTCCTGAAGAAGTTCAACATGAGTGACTGCAACATCTCTAAGACTCCAATGCATCCAACATGCATTCTTGAGAAAGAGGAAGTTTCCTCTAAGGTTTGTCAGAAGCTCTATCGTGGTATGATAGACTCTCTTCTTTATTTAATAGCTTCCAGACCTGATATATTGTTTAGTGTGCATCTGTGCTAGATTTCAATCAGATCCTAGAGAGACTCACTTAACAGCTGTTAAGAGGATCCTCAAATATCTGAAGGGAACCACTAATCTTGGCTTGATGTATAGAAAAAAAACATCAGAGTATACACTTTCAGGTTTTTGTGATGCTGACTTTGCTGGAGACAAAGTGGAAAGGAAAAGCACCTCAGGAAGTTGCCATTTCCTTGGAGCAAATCTTGTCACTTGGTCAAGCAAGAGACAGAACACAATTGCTTTATCAACTGCAGAGGCAGAATATGTCTCAGCTGCCACTTGATGTACACAAACCATATGGATGAAGAATCATCTGGAGGACTATGGTTTGTTTCTGAAGAAGATTCCTATCTACTGTGACAACACAGGTGCTATCTCCCTCATCAAAAATCCCATTCTACACTCAAGAGCAAAGCACATAGAGGTAAAGTATCATTATATTCGAGATCATGTTCAGAAGGGCACTCTACCATTAGAGTATGTTGATACTGACCATCAATGGACAGATATCTTCACTAAACCCTTAGCAGAAGATCGATTTTTATTTATTCTTGAAAATCTGAACTTGGACTTTTGTCTAGAGTAAGGTTCTTTCAGAACCTCTGACCATGGTGCCTCTGAAGTCATCAGATGTTACCTATTCAGAAGTTACTCGATCTGAAGCACTTAACCCACCGGTTAAACTTCTGTGGTAGACAACAATACACGTGTCACTTCTTTTGTGACATAGTTCCTTGTGTCGCGTGGTGTATCTGCTATAATGATGATACCTACTCTCCTCCACAGTGCTATTTTCTGACTAATTATTTTACAAACCGTTTATCTTGCTTTTTACTCTATGCTTCTTAAAATCTCAACGGTTACTATTAAAACCACTATACGCACGATCTCACACACGATCTAATCCACACACTTACTCAAACGGTTTTCAAAACACTTGTGTGCATTGCATTTCATTCACTCTTCTCCCTCCAATATTTCCTTTCTCTCTGAACCCTAAACCTCGCATTCCTGAGAATCATGGGTTTGACATCAGGGATCAAGTCGATTTGCAAGGTTGGTCTGGCTATTTCAATAGGCTCTGTGGTCCTATCTATTACAAGTTAGTTGTGGAATTTTGGAAGAATGTTGTCTGCAACGACTACTATGTAGTTTCTCATGTATTAGATAGGAAGATTGTTATCTCTGAGGAATCCATTGCAAAATTGCTAGGAATGGAGTTTCAACAGGGCAAGAGAATCAAGAATGTAGATGCTAATGTTCCTGGCATGAGGAAATTAGTAAATAAGGTCATTTATGACAACTGGTCTTTGGAGAAGACAAAGTATACCATAAAGGATTTGAAGCCAACAATGAAGATCTGTGTAACACCCCGATTTCCGGGTGTCACTTAGTAACTTGAAAATAAATAAAGCGGAAAATGCAGGTATATTTTTTTCGTTTTGTTCAAATAAAAAGACTTGTCGAAAAGAAGACTCAACCCAATCGCGATTAACAGCGATTAATATACAATATAAGTACAGCTCTCGCTGCAACTAAAAACATCGTCACGAGTGTCCTCAAGTGACGGAATGTAACATCAAATAACTAGAAGTATTGCCCATCGGCAAACAAGTGCGACTCACAGATAGAGTCATAAGTTTTATAAATACAATCCTCCGAAAAGTAAGTCAGCCCAAAACGGCTTCCAAAAAGACTTCCTACGTCCGACTACTCCATGCGATCCCCATCTCTGGAGAACCACACCGAAAGCAACCTGTCGGAAACTACCCGGTCCCAAAAGTACAAATGACGAATCAGAGCTATGACTCTAACAACCAACTCAAAGACTCTAACCACCCATATCCCACACTACTTTCATCGACCCTTCCTCGATCAGGCATGAAGTCCGGGTCCTCGTCGACAGCTTCAGTAATAGTCATTTCGCTCCGGGTCTTTCCCGCACAACGAATCATCACGAACCGGCTGACGGACGCCTGGCAGCAGGCCGACCGCCCAAACACAAACATACAAACAAAGCCAAGGCGCGAGGGTCAACTCACAGAATATAGTAGATAATACAAACAACATGTGTTGAATTAAGGGGTATATATATATATAGGTTGTATATATACATATAAGTTCTGTATCGTCTACCCTAAGGTATATACATAACATGTTATCAGATCTCTAGTAACAACACAATATTCAATATCTCAACAATTCAACAAATATCATAACAATGTTCACCAATATCAAATCATCAAAATCTCAACATATGAAGTTAGGTGATAAGGTTAGTCAAACAATGTATCGTCCTCCCAACGCACAAGTGTCTAACTAAACAAATGTTCCCTGTCGTTTGCCCTGGGGTAAACGGCGATGAAATCTCACGCTTTAGTGAATTTTCACGCATTCACGAAGTCTCACGCTTCAGTGAATTTTCGCGCATTCACGAAGTCTCACGCTTCAGTGAATTTGCACGCATCCGCAAAGTCTCCCGCTTCTGCGAAGGTTCCCGTCTCCACAAGGTCTCCCGCCTCAGCGAAGGTTCCCGTCTCCGCAAGGTCTCCCGCCTCAGCGAAGGTTCCCGTCTCCGCAAGGTCTCCCGCCTCAGCGAAGGTTCCCGTCTCCGCAAGGTCTCCCGCCTCAGCGAAGTTTTTGCTTTCACGAAGTCTCACGCCTCAGTGAAGTTGCCCCCTTTCACGAAGACTCACGCCTCAGTGAAGTTCCATGCTTTCACGAAGTCTCACGCCTCAGTGAAGATTCCCGGATCATCCTTTGGTTGGCTAAATAAACTGCTCAAAGAGCGAAGGAGTACCAATGTACTTGGAAACTTATTAGTTTCCCCAAAACTTGGATTTCGGCGACACTTCTCATTTTCCAAAACTAACATCCAAGCCCTAAGCTTTCATCTGACATTGTTATCATTATTTTAAAGGGTTTTAAGGTTGTTTAATACATTATGGAGGTTCATTATGAAATTGTTCAAGTTTCGCCTCTAATCCTATTGGTTTCAAAGATCCCGTAATTCCAATGATTCCCTGGAGAAGGTCTCAAAACAAAAGGTCCATAATCACCTAAGTAATGGCTCGAGAAGTTCCCAGGTAAGCTGGCCGGGCACAATGCCTCATTAAAAGCCCTTCTTGCCTTAGACAGAACAACCCCAGTTCTTACGTGAATTCAAATGGGTTTTATTCCAATATCATTTTCGAACTCAATTTTCCTTTGAGAAGGTCTC
Source organism: Lotus japonicus (assembly GCF_012489685.1). Lineage (NCBI taxonomy): Eukaryota > Viridiplantae > Streptophyta > Magnoliopsida > Fabales > Fabaceae > Lotus > Lotus japonicus. Next base: position 13,397,920 of record NC_080042.1, read on the forward strand.
GATCCATAAAACAATAATAGGGTACGAACCTCGGTCCGTCCCATCAAACTTTATCCAAAAACTCGTCATGAGTCTGGCATAACTACCCGTTATCCACTATCTTGACGTTCCTCACTCAGTCGCAAAATCGCACAGTATATTCAATATAGTCAGCAATTCAAGTGCGTAATAGAAAGACACAATATAATCAATATAATCCAAATATCATGTGAACAAATAATCACATAGCCTATAGTTAACCATTTAACAATTAAGCATGCGAGTCAATTATCAACATATCAATGCGATAAACAATAAACCAAGTCGAATTGATCGACGCCTAAAACATTAGCTAGCAAGTAAGTTGCCCTCACCTCGAGTTGTTCCAGTCTCGCGGTGCAGGTCTCGCTCACAAGCTTGTTCAGTCAACCCCAAAGTTTCCACAATTGAACCTTTGAGCAAACAAAGCAATAATGAATCAACCAAGTCGATACAGTCGAAACAATCCTAACTAATGTTCGATAAAGCTCAAGAAGCTTCAGAGTACACATTTAGGAACGAATGGAAGGGTTTCCCCCGAATGGATGAGTCTTGACTCGATTCAAGTTTTGTACAAAAACACTTTATTCGCTAAAACGTGCATAACTCGAGCTACAGAACTCGGAATGACACGAAACCGGCGCCAAAATTTTGACAATTGAAAGATCTACGCAATGGATCAGGTCATAGAGACCCAAAAATTATTTTTGGACACGGTACCCAAGCAAATAGGTTTCGGCCACTATGGAAAATAGGATTTTCGAACTTTTTCTTCGATCTAAATCGATTCCTCGGTATTCTTAGGCGATATCTAGGCCAGGGAAACTCTCAGAAAAATTATCGGGTCGAAAACTGTCGCAGGGGTATTTTGGTCATTATTTTTAGCTTGGAAACTCAAAATCAAAATTTCGAAAAACAAATTAGATGAGCTCGATCCTAACAACATTTATAACAACTAATCCTACTAAAGCTAAGCTAAGTCGTGAGTTTTTTAGCGTAAAGAACGAAACTTTGCCCAAAAATGGGTATTTGAGGTAAAAATTGATTCCGGCGGAATTCCGGCGACATTACGGAAAGATTAATCCGACAGAAGTGCTCTTGGGCCCGTAGGGAAGATGTTTAGACAGAGAAATCAAGCTATTTGGACAATTTCACAAAAAGCTCCAAACTTTGAGCTCAGAAAAGTCTAGAGAAAATTGACGGAAATGACGATCGAAAGTGAGGGATAGTAACTATACCTCGTAGTCTTCGATTAGCAACGAACTGTGAAGCAAACGGGCAAGAATCGGCGAAAATCTTTTTCCTCTCCTCTCCTCCTTGTGCTCGAGGGTTTGGGGTTGAATGGGTGAAGATTTTTGCAATATTTTCATTTTCTAGCTACAACCTATATATAGTGAAGGAAATGGAAGATATTTTGCAAAGTTTGGATAAGGATGACTTGGTGGATGGATAAGGATGGATAGATATTTTTGAGAAGATATTTTGTAAAGATTAGATAAGGATGAGTAGATATTTATCAAAGATCGGATAAGGATGAATAGATATTTATCAAAGATATTTTGAGAAGATATTTTGTAAACCGGTACAGATTTGTTTAGACATCGGAGGATTTAGCTCATAGAGTTAAGATAAAAATATAAGAGTGATTCCGATATTTTTCCTGCGCATTCCTCTGTGAATTCTAAGATAGGTTTTGGCGACAGAATTCCAAAACTCAAAAGAGATTTTCTTGGAATTAAGGTGAACAATCAAAAGTCGGTGTAAATCTATTTTACCCAAAAAGTTACTTTTTGCAGTGAATGTCGGATGAGAAAACTTCTCTCTGAAGAAAGATGGGAAACATCAAGAGAAATAGGTGTACACGTGTGGAATCTTCGTTTGAAGCTCCGAATGGAAAAAGTCTTCATCGTCTGTTGATCTTAGGTTTTCTTGAACTATCAGGGTTTTGGTTTCGGCAAACTTCCGAGTATTGGAATTTGACGTTCGTACATTCCAGGGTTTCGTATCGAAATACTTGTTTATAGACGAATAAGAGAAATTCTAATATTTCTCTGAAGATTTTTGGAATTAGTTTCCATCGTGTCCTAAAGTATAAATTAACTATTCACTAGGGTCTTCGACCTAAGACTAGGCGAATGTTAGTCGTGCTATAACTTTTATCGGTTTTGATACAATCCTTGGACTTTTCCTGAACCTTCTCCTTCATAAATTTATTTCATCCAATAAACTCTTGTATTTTATTCCCTTATCCAAAACTTAAAAACTTGGGTCTTACAATCTGGCAGAAGATTTTCATCTACTGCATTCACCCCAGAACAGAAGGAACTGATTACCTCAATGCAACTCAAAAGGTAATCATGTACTATATCTCTAAGGGTGAGCCTGTATGTCTTCCATTTCTGTTCTTCAACTATCTGAAGGAATGTGTTGAGAAGTCAAGAACTACTGCAACTGAGACCACGAGGTCTATCTCCTACATTCCTTATGGCAGGCTGCTCTCAGATATTTTCACCCAGAACAAACTGGTCAAGACTCTGTCTGACCTAGGACTTCATGAGGATCTGGCTATGTCCATTGGAGATGCTCTCAATGGGACTAAGTTGAAGAGAATGCAGATCATTGACAAAGTTCAAGTTGAACCTGTTGAAGAATCATCCGAAGATGTTCGTCAGAAGAACCACCCTGTTGATAACTATCCTCTCTGGTCTAAGAAGGATAATTCAGCCAGCATTCTGGAATATGTGAGAATGCTCAAAAGTAAAGGAGATCCAATCACTCTCGAGGAATTTATCAAAAGTCTCCCTGACAGTCCTTCTGAGGTACCAACAAGGAGGTCCAAGAGAACAGCTAGCAGCAAGCCTTCAGATCCCAAATGCAAAGGAATTCTGATAGAGGAAACCAAGAAGATGAAAGTTGAATCAAAATTTGTAGTCATCAGGGAACCAATTCCAGAACCCTCTCCTGAAAGAACTCCAATGGAGTCACCTCATAAATCTCAGTCTGATAGCTCTGAGAGCTCTATGGCTTCCCCCATTGGAACTCAAGAAGAAGAAGATGACACCAACAAAGGAGGAGTTGTTCACTCTAACTCTGAAGAAGTTTCACCTAGAAAGGATGTCAAGAGGAAAGCTGTCATGGAAGAATCTTCTGATGAGGAAACTGAAGATGATGATGTTCCTCTGGCCAAGAGGCAAAGAATTCAAGCAATTCAAGTTGAGGAAGAAGTTGAGCAGGATGATTGTGAGATTATTGGGAATGTGCTCCAAGTTATAAGGGAATCTCCAGAAGCTGAAGAATCCACCGATTCTGATGAAGAGCCCATAGGCAAGAGGATGAAACTGCCTCTGAAGGGTCGACTTCAGAAGAAGGAGCCAGAACCAAAGCAAGCATCTGAGAGTGTTGCCGAGATACAAAGAGAAAGGAGATCAAAGATAGCTTCAGATTCTGCAAGGACTGCTAGACTCACCAGATCTACTATACTCAGAGATTCAAGTAAGTAAGGAACTTACTGAAAGCATTAATTTAGATTCTGCTTTAGTAGTTATTCCTGAACAACCTGTACCTCTATCTACATCCCTGCCAACCTCAATCCAAACAGTTCCACCTCAAACAGAACCTCACACACAAACCATATCTCAAGCCGAAACATAAGCTCCTCACTTAAACATCCAAACTGCTACCACTTCCATTCCATCCATCCCAATTCAAACCTCTTCCACATCCACCACCATTGAGTCTGTACCTCTCTTCAATTTATTCATTAAGGGTATCGCTTAGAGTGAGGCCACCTTGAGGGACTTGGTTCAACAATTCACACCCAAGCCTCCATCCACCTCAAGAACCCTTCTGATAACTGAATCTGGTGAGATTCCTGCTGAAAAAGACGATGAAGATGAGGATGTTCAGATTCTAGAACCTCCCTTCAATGTGCAGCCTATCCAGCAGGTAGCCTCCTATTTTTAAGATGTGTTCCCAGATGCTGCTGCTGAGTCCTCCTATGTGTCTTTGTCTCACTACTCCACAGTAAACTCAAGAGATCTGAGTTTCACCTCGCCTGAGAAGACAGCTACATCTAGGCAAAGACAAGAGACCATTCCTGAGATTGAACGCATGGATGAATCAGATCATTCTGGACAAGGAAAGGTTCATGTGGATGAATCCATACCTTCAGGGCAAATGAGAACTGAAAGTTCTAATGCATCAAGTTCTAATGCAACCAACACTCCTCAGCCTATCATGGATCTGGCACCCTCCTTCAGGCCACAAAATCTCATTCAGCTCATTCAGGAGTTCTCTGATGAAGCAACCAGAAGACTGCAATGGCTATATCAGGTAATTGATAATCAATTTGATGCATCTTTGGTTGATGGTATGTGGTCTGCCTTCGGACGATGGTCAGAAAGTAGAGCTTCTGAGATTGAGAAGCAGCTTAGCAGAGAGAAGCGTCTGAGAATTCATGATGCCTCAGAGAGAGCTTCTGAGCAGAGGTAGAGGGTGTTACACAAGGTTTGTGAACCCATGAGAAGGGCAATGGCTGCAAGAACTCATGTTGTCTCTGAACGTACCTCAGAAGATGCTGATATGACTCCAGCAGAGGTTGCAGAGGACAGTGCTAAAGAGATTATTATTCATGAGACTGCAGAGGTTGATAAAGTTCAGATGGAAATACCTACTCAAGTTGCGGCAGAAGTTCAGGCACCTACAGATGTTCCTATTCAAGCTACAGAACCAGCTCCACATCCGGAAGTTGCTCTCCTTGCTGCCATAATTGATAGGATACAAGATGATCAGCAAAGGCTGTTTCAGATGGTTGAGCATCAAGGCATCATTCAGAGTGAACAAAGTCGGCAGATTCAGGAATCTTCAAGCAGAATGGAGAACATGATGAAGTATCTGATCGAGAATCTCCCATCTTCATCAAAGCCTTGAACCCTTCTCATCTATCTTTCATGCATACTTATTCATCTTAATTGTCTGTGAACTTATTCTATGTTTGACCATGTTTTACTTTTTTATGTGTTTCTGCTACAACTTATTTAATGCTCTGTCCACATCTCTTAGTAACTCACATGCATGTATGATTCGATGAGTTTTATGTATGTTTTTCTGTTACTTCTCTTCTTTATAATCTTTTGTTTTCCTTCTTCTCCATCGCAATTCAATTCATTCCTTTCTCTCCTCAAATCAAAATGTCTTCTGTTGATTTGATTTCTGAACTTAAGGCTTTGGTATTTGACCAGACCTTTCCCTGGAGCGTCAATCTTTCACTCACTCAAATCTCCCAAGCTCTTGGGAAAATTGAGTATCGGCAGGACTGCTGGCTGACATCGTTTCAGACCCACTGTCTGCCTACTCTTTAGGATGTTCTAAAAGAACTCCTTCGCCTGGCCTCTCGCCGGAAGGATCTGGAAGTTCAATTCGAAAGCATTTATCTCCTCCTTGAACATGAAAAGAGGGAACGAGAAGATCAAGAAGAAGCAGGTGAAGTGCTTCAAGCTGCTGCCTCCACTCCTACCATCCTTGAGAGTGAGACCATGAAGGAAGAACTGGCTGCCTAGTTAGCCTCCATTGATCAGGACATTCGTTCTTTGCACCTTCAGCTTCTTTCCATGAAGGAATCTTGTGCCTTCTTATGTATCTAGGACTTGTTCTCCTAGTATTTTCTATCCTCTGTACTCATTCCCGTTCATTAATAATAACATGCATTTTATCTACGTTACTTCTTTGTTGTTATTGTTTTTGTTTTTCACTCTTTTTGCTTATGACAAAAAGGGGGAGTACATAAAATGGTTTTTGATAAACTTTTAATAAAACCAGTTGAGGAGAATAAGTATCAAATACTTATAGCACATAGATATTGCCAAGCTTCCTAAACTAGGAATACATTTTGTTCAATCTTTTGAACAAACATGCCTCTGATGTCTCATCCCAATACACCTGGACAATACTCTATGTTTCCATGTGATCTACGCAAGTTATGAACCATCAATTTCTGATGAGTATACATTCTTCTATGCGTATCTTCCGATCACATCACAAGACTCCGAATGTAGACTCTTCATCATTTCATCAAGTCATAGACTCAGGGGGGGACCCCAGCTCAGAATCAGGTGCAATCCTAGATTCAGAAGGAGTAACATAAACCGTTACACAAGGATAGGTTTTAACTCTGATCTCTTCTCTCTTGTGTATTCAGTTTATTGACTAAGTTTTGTTCATCAAAATACTTGTTTTGTCATCATCAAAAAGGGGGAGATTGTAAGATCAAGACTTGATCAGTGGTTGCATCTCTATATTTTGATGATTACAATTAAGGTTTTTGAGGATGAACAATTATGGTACTCTAATGTTTGTCTTTATGAGTTGTGACAAACAGGTTCTGATTCTGACCCAAGCCGATTCCATCAGAAGAAGAAGACCCAAGGGTAACCAAAAGAGAGTTCTAAAGCTTACCATGTTTGTTCAGAACAGTGGCAAATCCTTCAGAAGTTCTGAAGATAGAAGCTCTCAAGAGGTACTGAAGAACCGGAGTCAGAAGTTCTGAAGATCAGATGTTCCAGAAGGAACGGTCCAGAAATAGAAGACTCAAGTTCTGAAGACCTACAAGAAGTTGGCTTTGAAGACCCAAGCTATTCTTGCTCCGAAGTTCAGAAGTTCTGAGGAACATGTCCAGAAGCAGAAGTTGCAAGGTCAGAAGATCCAAGCTTCCGTCTGACTCTGATCAGAAGCTTCACCAACATCCATCTGAAGCACTCCAGATCATAAGTCAGCTGGTGAAAAGACAGGTCGCTGTCATAGTACACATCATACAGTCACAGCCTGTCCGCCACCTACCTCGTTCAGTCTAGCAGTCTAATATTACAAGACTGCCACTCCAACGGGCAAAACCCTAGCAACGGCTACATCATATGCCTTGGAGTATATAAGGGCTGAAGATAGAAGAAAGAAGCTAAGAAAGCTTTGCTGATATTCTAGAATTCATTCCAACCGATCTCTTAGCAATATTTCTTCACTGCTCTTAAACATCTGAGTTTACCACTAGCTTTTCAGAAGCAATTCTTGTAAACCCAAAACCTTTTACAAACACTTTGTAAAGTTCCTTGAGAGACCAAGTTTGGTCGGATCTTGAGAGGACTGAATCAAGTTTGATTCAGTGATTAGCTAGTCTTGAGAGGATCGGTAGATCAGCTTCTTAAGAGTATACAAGTGAGAAAATCAGTGTACTGTTAGTCACTTAGCAGGTTGCAAGTGTAGTTGTAACATTCATTGATTTTAGTGGATTGCCTTCATCAGAAGAAGGAAGAAATCACCTTCACGGGTGGACTGGATTAACTTGAGCTTTTATCTCAAGTGAACTAGGATAAAATACTTACGTGCTCTACTTCATATTCTTCAACACCTAGTTCTTATCTTTGAGTTTGTAAAATCTTTAAAAAGAAGGGAATCTTTTGTTTAAAAACTCTATTCAAATCCCCCCCCCTTCTAGTGTTTTTCGCTCCTTCAGCTTGTGTTTTAGAGTTTATCTTGTGAGTCCATTGTGTGAGTTTTGTAACCAACTCATGTGTTGTCGTTATAAATCTAAGTATTGAACTGTTGTTGTTAAGTTGAGTTGTAATCTCATCATTATTGTATTATTGTGATTGAATTACTATGGTGAGTGATTGAGAGAAAGTGAGAGGGGCTCTCATACTTAGAGGGAGTACTAAGTAGAAATATACTGGGTAGTGTTAGATAGTAAGGCTTTGAGCAAGAAGTGTTCTTGTATGACCGGGTGTACCTAAACTATTGACAGTGAATTTCCTTTTTTGGGTGAAAACCCTCCAGACGTAGGTGACGTTGCACCGAACTGGATACCTAGGACATATGTGTTACACAATGTTCAAGACATTGTGTACGACATACAAACAACAATGATCACAGTTATTTCTGCTCTTTAAGTAAGTAAAAATAGAAGCACAATCCAACCTTCATTCTTCAAGCCCAATTGTGACTTCACTCAAATTCTCTTCTTGCTCGACATCGACATTCTTGCTACACTTGTTGTCTAGATCAGCCATTACCCCAATTTCTTCGTTAATCTCGACAAGTAAAGTATGGACATTGGTCACTTCAACGCTATTATCTTCTTTGGCAAGAAACTCGTTTCTCGCCATGTGTTTGGCCTCTAAAGCCGTTTTTATTCGGTTTTTGGCCGCGCAGGTTGTAATTCGAGCTATGCTCGATTTAATCATCATGATCGACATTGTGTCACTCCTTTGTGGCATCTACAACTTGGAAATATTGGTTCAAATGAAAACCGAAATAAGGGTTGAGTTTTACCGTATAATCAGTCTCTTCGTCAAGGCATCAGATGAGAATGGTGGAGATAAATGGGTAAAATGTGTAACAGATAGTTTTGTAAATTAACCATTTAATCCCAATCAATGTCAGCTGTTCAACTTTAAAATTAAGTTGTCACTAAGAAGAAGAGGAGTTGCAGATAACCGAACGCGAAGCTCATGAGGAAGATTAAGTAACCAAACCAGCTCAGAAGCAGTATTAGTCATCGCTCGGAATCCCCTTGGAGTCAGTAAAATCTCAGTTGGTGGTCAACCCTCCTTGGGGAGATCCCCCGACGCTCCTTCTAAGAGTGGGCCTCTACTGACCTCCCCAGCATGCCATTGGCGCCTTGCCCTGTAATCTGGAGATACTTTCTCTCCGCTCTACCATTTTTATAAAAATAAAAAAAACTATAAGATTAATATATCTAATGGTCACTTTTAAACCTGTACCACGTGGTGCAGGTTTCTAATTGATCCACCGAAGCCATTACCCACATGTAGAAAGTGTAACAGTAAATGTTGGAATTAATAGAAAAACTATGAAATCTAAGCATTCAGTTGAAAATAACAACACTCTTTCGTCATATACAACAAAACACAGCCACATTTAACATTAATTCAAATATTGGTACATGTAACATCATACGGAGACCATTTTCACTTCTATGAACTAATTTTTTTCAAACAAAAAAAACACAGAATTGAATTACATCTTGTTCTGTCCAAAACAAAAACCTCAAACTTGGAAGAATGAGTCAATTTAATTGACCTTCTTATCCATGTTCTTGACAAGCTGACCCATCTGAAACCTCCAATACAAGAAATAAGCCAACCCAAATCCAATCATCACATACATCCAAACATTCTCACCCTCTCCCTCCTTGGGAGACCTCACCTCCTCAATCCTAAACCCCTCCCTCACTGAATTTCCCGAAACACCCTCAATGAAGTTCCCATACAACACGTAAGTTGACCTATCCCTCTCCCGCGAAACAACAGTAGTAGGAAACCCTTCCTCGTCAAGGTCAATTTGGTCAAACACCACACCCACCCCCCACCCATCATTGCTCTTCAGAAACCACAGCTTGTTCACTTCCGGCGACACCACCAAAACGACGCCGTCTCGCCTCACCGCGACGCCGTCGGCACCCTTAAGATTCTCGTTCAAGAGCACCGCCCTCGCCGTGCCGTCGTCGGCATTGACTTTGAACAACTTGCCCGTGTTGGATTGATCCACCAAGAGGTAACCGCCGCCGCTGACGTAAGCGATGCCGTTGAGGCCGCAGAAACTGTACGGTGAGTCGCGGTCCACCGGGAACTCCGTGAACCTTGAAGAGTTTGAGAAGATTGAAGCCTCGCCGTTGGTGTTGACTTTCCAGATGAAGTTGTGGGCGGCGTTGGTGACGTAGGCGTCGCCGTTGGGGCCCACTGCGACGTCGTTTGCGATTGGGCGTTTTGGTTCGGAGGGATCGGAGGGGAGGTGGGTGAGGAAGAGGCGGCGGCGGGAGCGGAGGTCGTAGGCGGCGAGGGCGTTGAACGGAGGGAGCGGCTCCATGGCGTGGAGGGCGGCGAGGACGCGGTTGCTGCGGGGATCGACGGTGATTCCTAGGATGGTGACGTTTTCGGGGAGGGAGGGGTCGGAGATGAGGGTTTCGACTACGCCAGCGTCGGAGACGGCGGAGATGGTGCGGTGGCGGATGGATCCGACAAGGAAGTGCTGCGCGTTTGGGTCCCACGCGAGGGATTCGGGGTAGAGGCTGGGTGACTGGAAGTTGATTACGTGGTGGCTCCCGGCGAGGACTGTGGTTGTCGGCGGTGTGATTGCGACGGTGACGAGGAGAAAGAGGAGGACGGTGGCGGTGGTGCTGGGATGAGTAGTAAAGGCGTGTTTGGATGAGAGCATCGTGAGAAGTATTTTTTTTAGGTTTCTACTTTTCTAGTGTAGCTTGGTGTTGTGAAGGTTTGGTAGAGCAATTATTTTATATATAAGCTGATAATTGGTTTTCAGATCTATAAACTTCAAATCACTTTCTTGTCAACGGGTTTCTTTGGGGTTGTTTCTTGTCAAATGGGAAAGGATAAGAAAATCAAAGTAACAATAAACAATCTGTTGGAAGTTAAACTTGGTTGCAGAATTACCTTTGATCATTTTCCATTTAAAAGCTTAATTGGTAAGAAAGGTAATTGTTAAAGATTGACAACATAGATCACACCAGAAGGTTTAGTAAAGCTCCATCATGAGTTGTCACCAATTGATTACAAATTGTACACGGTTATTAGCTGTGCTAGTTGGTCATTTATATTGTGTTAGTTGTGTTAGTTGTTTTTGAAATATTTGATACGGGTTAAGAGTTGTGCTAGTTTAGTGTACACCCTTATTTGTTGTGCTAGTTGGTCATTTATAGTGTGTTAGTTATGTTAGTTGTTTTTGAAATATTTGATACGGGTTAAGAGTTGTGTTAGTTTAGTATACACATTCTGGTTACTATTATAAGTAAAAAATAACTTTTTAAATTCATTAAATAAATTATGTATCTAGACAAAATACATCATTTATTTAATAAATTTAAAATGTTATTTTTTACTTATAAGAGTGACCGGAGGGTGTATGATTATAGGTTAAGAACAAAGCCAAAAATATTGCCTATAATAAATTAAGTATTCACTCGTCTTATCTTTATTTTGTCTTATCTTTATTTTTTTATCAAACACAACCTTTTCCCCACAATATATACATTTTGCTGGATTTAAATATTTATACAACATTTTTTATATAGAGGGCCTTTTTCAGTTTTCTGATAAAAAAAAAAAATTGACTTTACAAAAAAACAAAGTAAAAAAAGAATTACAAAATCATTAAGAAGCAGCGAGTAGAACCTAATGCTCGTCGGCTGACATGTGCTCTAAGCAATTGATAATACACTATTGTTTAGTTTTATATATCATTGCACATGTTTATGTGTAATCAATTGCAAAATATTAGAACTTGGTGTTGTCAGAACCATCATGCCCATGGTTGGCACCAGAATGAAGTTTGAGGGATACTAAATATTAGGAGCTTGGTGTCATTGCGACCTCTGTGCGGTAGTCGACGCCAGTTTGGAGCTGAGGCATATTAGGAATCGTCATGCTTGTGGTTGACACCAGTGGGGAGTCTGAGGCAAATGGAATTCTATGTTGTTGGACCATCATGTCTACGGTTGACATTAGAGTTCGAGGCATAATGATATTTTGAGCTCGGCTTCGATGGAACCACTATACCGGTGGTCAACACCAGTTGTAGTTGATGCACAATTATAATTTTGAGCTCGGTGTCGTTGGGACCACTATGCCGGTAGGCGATGTAAGGCCCAAGTTTTAAGCTTTGGATAAGTGAATAAAATAAAAGAGTTTATTTGATTAAAATAAATTTGTGAAGAAAAGAGGTTCAGGAAAAGTCTAAGAATTTTATCGAAAAACCGATAAGAGTTATAGCACGACTAACATACGTCTAATCCTAGGTCAAAGGTATTATTGAATAGTTAATTTACACTTTAGGACACGATGAAAACTAATTCCAAAAATCTTCAGAGAAATGTTAGAATTTCTCTTTTTCGTCCATAAACAAGTGGTTCGACGCGAAAACCTGGAAAGTACGAACGTCAAATTCCAATTCTCGGAAGTTTGCCGAAACGGAATCCCTGATAGTTCGAGAAACCTAAGATCGACAGACGATGAAGACTTTTTCTATTCGGAGCTTCAAATGAAGATTCCACCCGCGGTCTCCTATTTCTCTCGTTATTCCTAATCTTTCTTCAGAAGGAAGTTTTCTCTTCCGACGATCACTGCAAAAAGTAGTTTTTCGGGATAAACCGACTTACACCGACTCATGCCGACTTTGGATCGTTTGGTTTAATTCCAAGAATCCTGTTTTGAGTTCTGGAATTCTGTCGCCAGAACCTATCTTAGAATTCGCAGAGGAACGCGCAGCAAAAATCGGAATCGCGAAAAAATCATTTTTACGCATTTTCCAAAACCTATAAATAGCTTGAAAATTAGATTTTTTTGCAAAAACTTACCCATTTTCTTTCCCCAAACCCGCGGCCAGCTAGAGGAGAAGAGGAGGAAGTGTTTTTCGCGAATCTTTGCCCGTTTGCTTCACCGATCGTTGCTAATCGAAGACCTTGAGGTAGGTAAACTATATCTCTCTTCTGATCGTCGTTTCTGTCGACTTCTTCTATGTCTTTCTGTGCTCAAAGTTTTGAGCTTTTTGTAAAACTGTTCAAATAAGCTGATTTCAGTGTCTAAACTTATTCCCTGCATGCTCCTGAGCGTGTTCTGCGGATTAGATTTTGTCAGATGTCGACGAAATGCCGCCAGGATCAATTTTTGCACCAAATACCCATTTTTAGGCAAAGTCGCAACCTTTAAGCTGAAATCTATCGACTTGGCTTAGTGCTAGTAGGATTAATCGTCATAAACGTCGTTGTTGACGTCCCCATCCAATTTGTTTTTCAAAAATCCAGTTTTGAAATTCTGAGCTGAAAATAATGACCAAACTACCCTTATATCAGTTTTCGATCCGAAAATTTTTCCGAGCTTAGAACCGTCTTAGTTACGGCTTATGTTAACCTAGGAACCAAGTTTGATCGAAGAAAAATCGAGCCTCCCAATTAAGGAAAGTGGCCGAGAGCTATACCAAGGGGGGGTGGAAAATCCGACTTTTCGAAAACTTGTCTTAACGCGTTAGATTGTCGTACCACGGAGTTGTAGTGTACCGTGTGACCCAAGGATTTATTGTTTGCTGAGTTTCTGATTCATTATGTTGATTTCTGTGATTTTTGCTTAAGGTTCTTTTGAGGAGTTTCCTGGAAATCATGGAGAGGAGCGTGAAGGAACTTGCGAGGAAGAAGCTGGAAGACCCACCGGTGAGGGCTACTCTCTGAATTACTAGATAATGTTTTAGGTGTCGACGAAATCGACTTGATTTATGTGTTATGCACTTACTTGCTAAATGCCTGAAATGTTTTCTGAGGCTTCGGCCGATCTTGTTGAGTACTTGATGCCATGATATTGTGTGCTAAATGATTCACATGTTATGTGCTAAATGGTTAATCTAGGATGTGTTGGAATATGCTGTTTATGGTTATTGATTGAGCTGATTTATGCTATTCCACCTATAACTGTGATTCTGAGGAGTGAGGATTGCGGGCAAGTCATGCCGAATTTTTATGAGGTTTTAAGAGAGTTTTGAAAGGACGAACGAAGTTCGGACCTTGTTATGTTTTAATGGATCGAGACCTTCTCGGGGAATTATTTGGGATTATGGGATCTCTGAAACTCTTAGGAAGTATCATAAGACTAAACGAAATCTATTTTCTCAAGGAAAATTCATAAGACATTAATCAATCTCCAAACCCCTTGAACAATGATAACAACCTTAGATAAGAGCTTAGAGCCTGAATATTGGTTTTGGAAATATGAGAAGTGTCGTTGAGTCCAAGTTTTGAGGAACTTACAAGTTTCTGAGTACGTTGATACTCTTTTGCTCGATGAGCAGGTTATTGTTTGGCTATCTAAAGTTTAACCTAAAGTTTCCAAGTACAATCGTACTCTTTCGCTCGATGAGCAGTTTATTGTTTGGCTATCTAAAGTTTAGCCGGAAACTATGAGTTTCCAAGTACTTCGGTACCTTTTCGCTCGATGAGCAGTTTATTGATTGGCTATCTAAAGTTTAGCCGGGAACCATGAGTTCCAAAGTACATTCTTCTTCTTTTGATTTATTCATTTTGTCGCAGAATCGACATTTACCTTAGGGTATTCTTTTAGAGACATTAAGTTATTTAGAACATGTGGCGACGTGTCGAGTGAGGTCGGAGACGTTGTTTGGCTAATCACTTGCATTCATGCACTCATTTTGAGGTTAATACACGGCGTGATACCGGACCTCAGTGGATTCCAAAATGGTCATAAGACCCGGATTTCCATATTTAGGACACTACGGTGGTCCTTAGTAGCAGACGGAATGGCGGACCTACGGGTTCACTGCTGATCTGACTACTTTTGTGTGGTGTAAGAGACACGCGAGCAGGAAGGTACCCACCGTGGCTGGTGTTAGGGCCGTCTCGTTGATGTCCATCCTTTCTTCCGGAATGCATCTTGTTAACCAGCATTGCATTGCATGCAACATACATTCTGACTTAGTTGCTGAGTGTGATTGGTACTTGTTATCCTATTTGAGGCATGCTAATTGTTGTTATGATCTTTTATATTTATTATGATACCTGCAACCCTAGGATGTTATCCCTAAACTTATAAGCCTGAGAGGCTAATAATAATTATTATCCCATTTATATATCTGGCTTTAATATTTATATAATTCTTTGGAGTTGACCCTCGCGTCTTCTGTGTGTGTTTGGGCGGACTACGCCATTGTCAGATGAGTATGGCGGATTGGTTTACGATGGTCAGCCCCTCGGGGGGGACCAGGTTCGAGATGCTTGACCAGGACGACCAAGGTGCATGGGTGGTCGACCCCATAGGCCACCGTGCGACCTACACCGGTCGGATCATGGAGGACCGTGTTGACCGATTCGGACGCTTGACGGAGGGGGTCATGAGGAGACACATAGTGAGCTTCAACTTGCCGCCCGGCGTGCATTGTGGACCCGGTTTGGGAGGACCACCACCACCACCATCATCTTCGGATGATGAGGACCCCTATGAGGAGGTGCCAATGGGTGGGACTTCGACGGAGTCCAGTCCGTCTACTGCTGCTGTCATCGAGGATCCTGGTCCGGGCCCTGAGCCCGAGAGACCAGTGCAGGAGCGCATCCGGGTGGATAGAGAGGGTAGTGTTGTGTATGTCGACTTAGTCGTCCTGGATGTAGATTCGGACGACGACCGCGCTAGCATGTAGGATCGAGTGCTAGTGTGGGCTCCTCGAGTTGGGATTAGTGTAGGAGTGGTGTCGATGCTCTGACCGTCATGCTTTCAGTTTTGGGACAGGGTAGTTTCCTGCCGGTAGCTTTTTGTGTGATTTTCTTATGGAGATCACATAGAGCTGGTTGGACTTAGGAGGTCTTTTCTTAGGCCGCTGGGCCAATTTGTTCTCAGTTTTGAGGTAGGGTGTTGCGGACACAGGTTTTACCTTGGTTTGTACATATTGCCTTCGGGCGTTACTTTCTTTCTGTCACCCGTCGCTGGAGGTTACTCGCGACGTGGTTGGTATTAGCTGGGCATGTATATATATGTAGATGTATATTAGTTTCTTTTATCTTTCGTTGAGATGTTTAGTGTTTCTGTCTTTAATCATATTATCAAAAAAAAAAAAAAATTCACGTTTTTCCGCTTAAGTATTTCTTTTGGTTACTAAAGTGACGCCACCGAAATCGGGGTGTTACACTGTGGTATCAGAGCTTAGTCGAGTCTTTCGGGAGTCTTTGGGGAATAGGTCTTCTGTGCTAGGTTGTGTGACTCTGCAAAGAGTGAAAATTGATTGTCTGCCAAGCGATTGCTCGCTTCGAATTGCTTGAAGTTATTGCTTAATCATATTGTATAGTTATATTAGATGCTATCTTATGATGAGTACTAACTGTTTGTTTGACTTAGCAGAACATGGTGAACGCTAACCAATTAGCTGAGATGATGGCCACTATGGCCCAAGCTGTGACTGCACAGGCAAACGATAATGCTATGAGGCGTGCTGCTGAGGTGGCACGTGATTAGCATCAACGCCAGAGGGAAGTGACACTGGACCAGAACAGAGGCCTGAATGACTTCAGGAGACAGGATCCACCCAAGTTCTCGGGGGGTACCGACCCGGACAAAGCGGATCTCTGGATCCAGGAGATTGAGAAGATCTTTGGTGTATTACAAACTGCTGAGGGAGCCAAGGTGGGGATGGCAATGTAACACCCCGATTTCCAGGTGTCACTTTAATAACCAAAAATAAACTTTACGCGGAAAACAGGTAACTTTTTTTTTGATTGTTTCCTTTTAATAAAAGCAATAAAGAAATAAAGACAAAGCCCAACAACTAAACTAACCGATAAGCAACATATACAAAGGTACAGCCTCTGCTGCACTATCCCGTCACGCGCACACCCAGTGACTCCAAGGTAGCGTGCCCGTAGGCGAATATATACAAACCAGAACTGTATGCAAAAGCATCAAATATACCACTATCCAAGAGAAAGTCGGCCTCAAAATGGCCTCAACCCAAGACCCCTATAGTCCGACAGACTCTCTGTGATCCTCAGCAAGAGAACCACACAAAAAGCCATATATCGGGAACCTACCCGGTCCCAAAAGTAAGACGAATCAGAGCTATGACAGTGACAACCAACTCAAAAGACTCTAACCACCCATATCCCACACTACTATTATCGACTCTCCCTCGATCAGCCATGAAGTCCGGGTCCTCGTCGAAAGCTTCAGTAATAGACATTTCGCTCCGGGTCTTTCCCGCACAACGAATCATCACGAACCGGCTGACAGACGCCTGGCAGCAGGCCGACCGCCCAAACACAAACATACAAACAAAGCCAAGGTGCTAGGGTCAACTTACAGAATACAATAGATATACAATCAACATGCGATAAAGGGGGTATATATATATATGTTGTATATATACATATAAGTTATGGATTGTATCAACTCCCTAATACAATTCAATCATCAAAACACATAACGATGTTTATCAACATCAAATCATCAATATCTCAACAGATATAGTTAGAGTGCATGATATGTCAATGCAACGTCAATTAAGAAGGTTCCGGAAGAAATAGGCTGGGCACGATCGAGTCGGTCCTAGCACTAGCATTGTGCCGACCATAACCCTCGGGTGTCACTTACAACCTTGACATAGTCGGATCAGTCCTAACCCTGCGGGTCGACTTTTCCCTCCAACGAATGCCCGAGTTACCCGAAGGCATGCTGTACCCGAAGGTATATACTGTACCCGAAGGTATATAGATATACTGTACCCGAAGGTATATAGATATATTGTACCCGAAGGTATATACTGTACCCGAAGGTATATAGATATACTGTACCCGAAGGTATATACTGTACCCGAAGGTATATAGATATACTGTACCCGAAGGTATATAGATATACTGTACCCGAAGGTATATACTGTACCCGAAGGTATATAGATATACTGTACCCGAAGGTATATGTCGATTCGGCGACAAAAGACAATTATTTATGAAAGGAGTGCGATCACCCTTGATGACTTCTTGAGTCATCTGACTCATCAAATCTCGATGGTCAAAAACTGCTCCGACCCAAACTCAAAACAACCCAAGAGTTAGTGTCGGTCAATACAACACAACTCCACCAACAAGATTACACGAGGGTCTAGTGTCGGTCAATACAACACAGCCCAAACAACAAGAGCACTAGGTGTCGGTCAATACAACACGGCTCCACAACACTCCCCAAGAGTACTAACGTACTCGGTGACTTTCAATCATCACCATAGCTCACCTTAGTGGCTTTCCCAATTCCGATAACTCTCCAAACCCACAACAAAGGTCGACTTTTCCCCGCCTTTCGTAAATATTTTTCCCCTTCAGTTCTCCTGTGCTTAAACGTTAATAAAAATGATTTCAATTCAAATTAGTCAAATTATGAGTTTATTTCTCAAAGTCTAAGTTTCCCAAGTCTTTATTTTTCGAAAGCTCTATCATTCTAAGTTTCCAAAAATCAACCACCCAAAATACATTTCCCGGGGAAAGTCTAGGAATTCCAACGAATCCCAACAAATGGCTAAGTCTCAAACCCCACATTCGGACTTGCCTAGGGTTGTTCATCCAACCCGAAATGTCAAAGATCACCAGATCAATGAACCCCCACTCCGAAGTTGCGTCAAAACGCTCAATTCAACACATCATCAATATCATAAGTTATGAAACAATCATAACAAGAAATCATCATCATATACAACATCAGATAAAGCATAGGTCGAGTTTATCGACGCCTATCATGCAATCATAGCTAAATATAGCAAGTTGCCCTAACCTCGAGCTGTTCCAGCTTCGCAAACAAAGTTCTCCTCAAACAATTGCTCTGAGTCTTCCAAAGTTCCCTCCACTGAACCTCGGAGAAAAACAAAGCAGAATCCAAACAAAATCGATTAGTTCGATCGCAAAACAATACATAAACGATAGACAAAGCATTAAAGCTTCAGAATAGGACAATCAGGTACGAAAAGACAAGTTTTCGCAAACGAAAAACTCCCCCCTAAAGGTAATAACCCACGGCCTCAAAGGAAAAAGGGCTTCGGCTCTTTTTCTTCGATCAAATCAATTCACAAGGTAGTTTTAGGGTAAAACTAAGGCAAAGAAACTGTCAGAACAATTTTCGGACAAACGGGTCGAAATACGGCTATCCAGGGGCATTTTGGTCCAAAATAAAAGCTCAAAACTTCAAAGTTATCAGTTCTGAAAACAAATTTGACAGCAATGATCCTCATGACATCCGTGACAACAAATCCTAAAAGCACGAAGTCAGATTATGACTTTTCGACAATAAAGTTTCGAAATGTGAGACAAAAAGGTTTTGAAACAGTTTTTCAGATCCTGGACAACTGAATCGCAATCGGCGATTACTGACAGAGGTTTTAGGCTCATGGGAACGTAAGGAACATAACCCAAGCAAGAAATCAGAGAAATCGGACCATTTTAGAAAAAGCTCAAAACTTAGAGCACAGAAACGACGTCAGAAACGCAACAGAAACAACAATCAGAGATAGGATTCGTGTTAGTTACCTCGATACCTAGAAGTAGGGACGAACTACGCGAAGATTGGTCAAGTTTTCGCGAAAATCTCCTCCCCCCTTGCTCTCCACGAATTTGGGCCACTAATGGAGGAAAATGGAAGATATTTTGCTTTTTCGCCTATTTATAGGCGGGTGAAATCGCGGGAAAATGAAAATTTCGCGATTCCGATTTTTGCAGCACGTTCACCAAGGAATTCTAAGAGAGATTCTGGCGTCAGAAATCCAGAACTCAAAACAAATATCTATGATATGGGAAAAACGATATCGAAAATCTCAAAAGCGGTGTAAGTTAGTCTGTCCCGAAAAACTACTTTTTGCTGTGATGCTCAAACGACAAAACTTCCTACTGAAGAAAGATTGGAAACGTCGAAAAAAATCTGGCAACGCGAACGGAATCTTCGTTAGAAGTCCCGAATAGAAAAAGTCTTCATCCATTGCTCGAAAATAGGGTTTCGAAGCAAAGAAATTAGCGTCGGCGGACATCCGAAAAGTGAAACCTATCGTGCGTACAGTCCAGAGTTCCGAAATGAAACGCTGGTCGATGGAAAAATAAAGAGAATCTTTAAATTTTCCGAGAGTTCGAAATCTCACTCAAAACGTTGCTTTAAGAGCGAAATAGCCTATTCTGGACACGCTCGCCATAAGGCAGGTGTGCAGACAACTCGCACTAATTCCTACAGCGACGACGCAACATACCTCAAGCAATTCCTGAACTTTCTTCTTCATTGATCTTTCTCAAACAACAAACTCATGTCACGTTTACACTGATTCTACGCGTGAGTCGGAAATTAACTTGTTCCGAAAATCCGGGTCTTACAATACTCCCCTCCAAAAAGAAAGTTTCGTCCTCGAAACTCAGAGTTCTGAGAAAATTCCGGAATACAGTTCCTTGATCTGGTCTTCCAATTCCCATGTAGCATTGCCCGTGTC
Organism: Lotus japonicus; assembly: GCF_012489685.1. Classification (NCBI taxonomy): domain Eukaryota; kingdom Viridiplantae; phylum Streptophyta; class Magnoliopsida; order Fabales; family Fabaceae; genus Lotus; species Lotus japonicus. Next base: position 13,417,957 of record NC_080042.1, read on the forward strand.
ATTGTTCCTCATAACCTTTACTTAAGCAAGCTGTTTTCCCCTTAACTGTTTCACTCTTCTATCCCCACTGCTAACTGTCGGTGTCTCAAAAGACAAACCATCATTCAACTTCATGTCGTCTGGCTCGATCACTTGCGTCGGATCTCTGCTTGAAATGATACCGGTTGGCACTCCGTGCAGTCGCTCAATCTTAGCCACTTGTTTCTTTTTTTTACTGTCGGTCATCCGAAATCCTTCTTAAACTCGGTGCCTCTCTGTCATCTCAAAGTAGATACTCAACTTGTCCTCGTGATCTTCATCTACAGTCCAAAACTCCACTTGTTCGTTCGATAACTCCTAGACGAATCCTCCCCCTTGGAAACTGCTAGTCCATTAAAACACCTCTAACTTCGTAACTATCTTTACACACACCAAGAAATCACACTTCTACTTAGTCACTATTCGAATTAAAGCTCGACTTATGTCCTTATTTCTTGTCCTTCACTAATCTTATCCCCTTCAACATCAATTTATCAACAACTTATAAGATAATCCTCCTCTTAATACCTAACAATCCATTATTATCGTCTTCTTCCTCAAAACTTCCCTCACTCAAACCTATTTACAGTTACTGAAATCCCTAACACTTCGCACAAATCGAGACTTATCCTCTAGAAGATTAAATCATAACTATACCTCAAGGGACTTAACTAGCCATTTTATCATCCGATCCTTCAACATTCTGAGATTTAACTGTTATCGTAGCCGCTAACACCACTAAATCTCTTATGTGTACATGAATCTCAGCTCACTAGGTCAACCTTAGCCCTAGGATTCTCATTCAACTTTAGTAAAATTCACTTGTTACCCGTAATATGCATCATCAAAATCCATAACAAAGTCCCATTGACTCTTATACTCTACGAAACTCGTCAAAATATAACAACCTCAGGTATTCATCTTAATACTAACACCTTCCTTTTTGTGACTCAACCACCATCTCGTCAATCAACTTCTTAATCTCTCAATCAAATTCTGACAACCTTCGAGTCTTACACACCTTAGACAGACATTCATAGATTTAAAACCTAAACCTTCACCAAGTTTGGTCCTCTAGTGACCTTTAATCCTTCAATACTTCTTAAATGAATATCCGTTTCTTAAAAACTATAACTCCTTCACTTACCCAAACGACCTGACCAGTGGCGTCATGCTTTCACATTCACAACTTATTATGCTAACATCATTCAAATCTTGTCACATGGTCATTATGTCCGCAACCTCATAATCAACATCAATCGATCACCAACCTTAACACTCCACACAACCCAGAATTCCTTTACTTCAAGATCTCTCTTATAATATACCTCAATGGTCTTAACCCGAAACTCACCTTCAGGTCTTCAATCTTCTAAGATTCAACTCCTATTGTCACACCTACAACCATAAGATCTCCTACTCGTACGCGATTCTCGACTCTCAAGATTCAATCTTAACCCTAAGATTTCAATCCAACTTAGTATATCTCACTTAGTAATCTCAGCATATTTCTTTGGAATCCATATCAACAACCTCAAGTATTCAACTTATGCTAAAACTTTCTTTCTCCAACTTAATCATTAATTCAACACTTTTCAAGCGAAAATTCATCTCTTAAGACTATAATGTCTCCACATATTAATCCAACGCTTAGCAAAACTTATTCCTCGAACTCGACTATAACAATCTAGTTCAGAGTTAATTCTTCTCAATCTCGCTACCATCAAGCTATCATCTAAAACCTGATTACATTCAACTTATTTAGTCTCTAACAATTCCACTCAGTAATCACATAACCTATGACTTCATAACTTCCGAGAAACTACTTAATACTTTTCCGGCATTAAACCCCTTGACTTAGTCTACCTCTACTTGGAGTAATCACACGAACTAACCAATCAATGTCTATACGACACTCATCGAATTCCAAAGATTTAAATCTTAATCTTTCACAATCAAGTGCTTAACACGAACTTTCCTCCCAAATCCGACTAATCCTCAATCAATTCAAATTCATCTTACACATCCTTCTATCAAAGTCCATAACCAGCTGTGATTCCGAATATCACCCCCTCAATATTAGGTTGATCAGGCCTAATACATCGAAGGTGGAAATTTAGAAAAACCCACTGGAACAGTCAATGAGTTCCTATCCTCCAGTAGTCACAAATATCCTGATACTAAATCCTTTAATGATCCCGCTACGGAACTACACACCCTCAACATAACACGTATACTACCCATACGGAATCTCCCTAAGATTCGTTCTTCAACTACTAGCTTCCTCATAAACGCATCGGTGGAAGACTACTTTCTAGACTTAGTGTGCTATTCCCAACCTCGTGTAACTTCTATAGTTAAATCACGAGCAACCTCGAATAAGGTCCTACATCGTTCCCACGTTCTTCCTCGTTCAACTCCTCAGCTCTTGCCCTCCTTGGCATGAATCCTTTCCTCTGTAGCAAATTGTTTTCCTTTCCCAACATTCCCTGATGATTCGCCCTTGAGTGCCTTGCAATCTTGGGAGAAATGTTCCGGTTGGTTGCAATTAAAGCATAGTTTTCCCTTGATCTTGCACTTACTAGCATAGTGCCCTACTTCCCTGCACCTGTAACACGTCACTGCTCTTCCCGAAGTCTTGTTTCCTGTCCCTTCGGTAGCATCATTCCCTTTCATCTTACTATCAGACGTTTCCTCCTGGGGTGTCTTGCAGTTCACAGCTAGATGCCCCTCTCGGTTACACTTGAAGCATCTCCATCCAGTCACTGAGCACTTGTTAGCAAAATGCCCAAACTTTCCACAACGAGTACATGTCACACCTTTGTCACCAACTGGCTCCCCTCCAGTATCAGCAGTCATTGGTTTGTAGACTCTTGAGATAAGATCTCTTCCCTTGAAACGCTGATACGGTCCCCACTGATGGTAGCTCTCCCTTCTGTTGTAGCCTTGAGATCCTGACCTTATTGGTCCCCCAGCTCCAGTTCGGTTCATTCCTCTTTGTTGATACATTGCTGTCGCCATCAGTCGTTGATGATGCTCACGTGTAGCCTCCGCCATCCGGTTAAGATCCACCATCCTATATCCCATCGAACGTCCGATTAGTACTAACCATACGGTAGCACTAGACAAACCACTCAATCCGATTGAGTAGTAACGCAAGCAATTAGAGCGAAAATCGCTCTGCAGACAATCAATTTTCACTCTTTGCAGAGTCACACAACCTAGCACAGAAGACCTATTCCCCAAAGACTCCCAAAAGACTCGACTAAGCTCTGATACCACAATGTAACACCCCGATTTCCAGGTGTCACTTTAATAACCAAAAATAAACTTTACGCGGAAAACAGGTAACTTTTTTTTTGATTGTTTCCTTTTAATAAAAGCAATAAAGAAATAAAGACAAAGCCCAACAACTAAACTAACCGATAAGCAACATATACAAAGGTACAGCCTCTGCTGCACTATCCCGTCACGCGCACACCCAGTGACTCCAAGGTAGCGTGCCCGTAGGCGAATATATACAAACCAGAACTGTATGCAAAAGCATCAAATATACCACTATCCAAGAGAAAGTCGGCCTCAAAATGGCCTCAACCCAAGACCCCTATAGTCCGACAGACTCTCTGTGATCCTCAGCAAGAGAACCACACAAAAAGCCATATATCGGGAACCTACCCGGTCCCAAAAGTAAGACGAATCAGAGCTATGACAGTGACAACCAACTCAAAAGACTCTAACCACCCATATCCCACACTACTATTATCGACTCTCCCTCGATCAGCCATGAAGTCCGGGTCCTCGTCGAAAGCTTCAGTAATAGACATTTCGCTCCGGGTCTTTCCCGCACAACGAAACATCACGAACCGGCTGACAGACGCCTGGCAGCAGGCCGACCGCCCAAACACAAACATACAAACAAAGCCAAGGTGCTAGGGTCAACTTACAGAATACAATAGATATACAATCAACATGCGATAAAGGGGGTATATATATATATGTTGTATATATACATATAAGTTATGGATTGTATCAACTCCCTAATACAATTCAATCATCAAAACACATAACGATGTTTATCAACATCAAATCATCAATATCTCAACAGATATAGTTAGAGTGCATGATATGTCAATGCAACGTCAATTAAGAAGGTTCCGGAAGAAATAGGCTGGGCACGATCGAGTCGGTCCTAGCACTAGCATTGTGCCGACCATAACCCTCGGGTGTCACTTACAACCTTGACATAGTCGGATCAGTCCTAACCCTGCGGGTCGACTTTTCCCTCCAACGAATGCCCGAGTTACCCGAAGGCATGCTGTACCCGAAGGTATATACTGTACCCGAAGGTATATAGATATACTGTACCCGAAGGTATATAGATATATTGTACCCGAAGGTATATACTGTACCCGAAGGTATATAGATATACTGTACCCGAAGGTATATAGATATACTGTACCCGAAGGTATATATTGTACCCGACGGTATATAGATATACTGTACCCGAAGGTATATACTGTACCCGAAGGTATATAGATATACTGTACCCGAAGGTATATGTCGATTCGGCGACAAAAGACAATTATTTATGAAAGGAGTGCGATCACCCTTGATGACTTCTTGAGTCATCTGACTCATCAAATCTCGATGGTCAAAAACTGCTCCGACCCAAACTCAAAACAACCCAAGAGTTAGTGTCGGTCAATACAACACAACTCCACCAACAAGATTACACGAGGGTCTAGTGTCGGTCAATACAACACAGCCCAAACAACAAGAGCACTAGGTGTCGGTCAATACAACACGGCTCCACAACACTCCCCAAGAGTACTAACGTACTCGGTGACTTTCAATCATCACCATAGCTCACCTTAGTGGCTTTCCCAATTCCGATAACTCTCCAAACCCACAACAAAGGTCGACTTTTCCCCGCCTTTCGTAAATATTTTTCCCCTTCAGTTCTCCTATGCTTAAACGTTAATAAAAATGATTTCAATTCAAATTAGTCAAATTATGAGTTTATTTCTCAAAGTCTAAGTTTCCCAAGTCTTTATTTTTCGAAAGCTCTATCATTCTAAGTTTCCAAAAATCAACCACCCAAAATACATTTCCCGGGGAAAGTCTAGGAATTCCAACGAATCCCAACAAATGGCTAAGTCTCAAACCCCACATTCGGACTTGCCTAGGGTTGTTCATCCAACCCGAAATGTCAAAGATCACCAGATCAATGAACCCCCACTCCGAAGTTGCGTCAAAACGCTCAATTCAACACATCATCAATATCATAAGTTATGAAACAATCATAACAAGAAATCATCATCATATACAACATCAGATAAAGCATAGGTCGAGTTTATCGACGCCTATCATGCAATCATAGCTAAATATAGCAAGTTGCCCTAACCTCGAGCTGTTCCAGCTTCGCAAACAAAGTTCTCCTCAAACAATTGCTCTGAGTCTTCCAAAGTTCCCTCAACTGAACCTCGGAGAAAAACAAAGCAGAATCCAAACAAAATCGATTAGTTCGATCGCAAAACAATACATAAACGATAGACAAAGCATTAAAGCTTCAGAATAGGACAATCAGGTACGAAAAGACAAGTTTTCGCAAACGAAAAACTCCCCCCTAAAGGTAATAACCCACGGCCTCAAAGGAAAAAGGGCTTCGGCTCTTTTTCTTCGATCAAATCAATTCACAAGGTAGTTTTAGGGTAAAACTAAGGCAAAGAAACTGTCAGAACAATTTTCTGACAAACGGGTCGAAATACGGCTATCCAGGGGCATTTTGGTCCAAAATAAAAGCTCAAAACTTCAAAGTTATCAGTTCTGAAAACAAATTTGACAGCAATGATCCTCATGACATCCGTGACAACAAATCCTAAAGGCACGAAGTCAGATTATGACTTTTCGACAATAAAGTTTCGAAATGTGAGACAAAAAGGTTTTGAAACAGTTTTTCAGATCCTGGACAACTGAATCGCAATCGGCGATTACTGACAGAGGTTTTAGGCTCATGGGAACGTAAGGAACATAACCCAAGCAAGAAATCAGAGAAATCGGACCATTTTAGAAAAAGCTCAAAACTTAGAGCACAGAAACGACGTCAGAAACGCAACAGAAACAACAATCAGAGATATGATTCGTGTTAGTTACCTCGATACCTAGAAGTAGGGACGAACTACGCGAAGATTGGTCAAGTTTTCGCGAAAATCTCCTCCCCCTTGCTCTCCACGAATTTGGGCCACTAATGGAGGAAAATGGAAGATATTTTGCTTTTTCGCCTATTTATAGGCGGGTGAAATCGCGGGAAAATGAAAATTTCGCGATTCTGATTTTTGCAGCACGTTCACCAAGGAATTCTAAGAGAGATTCTGGCGTCAGAAATCCAGAACTCAAAACAAATATCTATGATATGGGAAAAACGATATCGAAAATCTCAAAAGCGGTGTAAGTTAGTCTGTCCCGAAAAACTACTTTTTGCTGTGATGCTCAAACGACAAAACTTCCTACTGAAGAAAGATTGGAAACGTCGAAACAAATCTGGCAACGCGAACGGAATCTTCGTTAGAAGTCCCGAATAGAAAAAGTCTTCATCCATTGCTCGAAAATAGGGTTTCGAAGCAAAGAAATTAGCGTCGGCGGACATCCGAAAAGTGAAAGCTATCGTGCGTACAGTCCAGAGTTCCGAAATGAAACGCTGGTCGATGGAAAAATAAAGAGAATCTTTAAATTTTCCGAGAGTTCGAAATCTCACTCAAAACGTTGCTTTAAGAGCAAAATAGCCTATTCTGGACACGCTCGCCATAAGGCAGGTGTGCAGACAACTCGCACTAATTCCTACAGCGACGACGCAACATACCTCAAGCAATTCCTGAACTTTCTTCTTCATTGATCTTTCTCAAACAACAAACTCCTGTCACGTTTACACTGATTCTACGCGTGAGTCGGAAATTAACTTGTTCCGAAAATCCGGGTCTTACAGGCAACCTTTCTACTGTTGGGTGATGCTGAGTACTGGTGGAGGGGCACCAGAGGAATGATGGAAGCAAACAACTTAGAGGTGAACTGGGTTTCGTTTCGTGCTGCTTTTCTGGAGAAGTATTTTCCAGATAGTGCTCGTGACGAGCGTGAGTCACAATTCCTGACTCTTCGTCAGGGTAGCATGTCCATCCCGGAATATGCTGCCAAGCTGGAATCATTGGCCAAGCACTTTCGATTCTTCCGCAATGGGGTCGATGAACCCTACATGTGCAAACGCTTTGTGAATGGGCTGAGGCCCGATATTGAGGACTCGGTGAAACCGTTGGGAATCACTCGCTTCCAGACCTTGGTTGAGAAAGCCACGGAAGTGGAGATAATGAAGAACAAGAGACTGAACCGTGTTGGATTAGGAGGGCCGATGAGGTCGGGCTCTCAAAATTTTCAAGGCAGAGGGAGATCTCAGAACAGGAGGCCGTATCAACGTCCTGCTGGTAGAGGAATTGCTTCAGGATCCTATAGGCCCATGGTGGGTACTGCTGGTGGTTCTGGAGGTCAGACTGTGAACAGGGAGATGACCTGTTACAGATGTGGGCAGCCTGGGCACTACGCCAATGCTTGTACTGATATGAGGCCCAAATGCTTTAACTGTAACAAGTTGGGGCATACTGCCGGTCAATGCAGAGCACCCAAAATAGAACCAGCTGTCAACACTGCTCGTGGGAAGCGTCCTGCTGCCAAGGCAAGAGTCTACACCATGGATGGCGAAGAAGCTGAAGGAGTTGATGGTCTGATCAGGGGAGACTGCGAGATTGACGGTAATCTCCTAACTGTACTTTTCGATTCCGGAGCAACGCACTCTTTTATTTCTAGAGAATGTGCTACTAGATTAAAACTTCCTATTACTGCTTTGAGCTTCGATCTTATTGTTACCACACCTGCCAAAACTTTGCTTGCTAATACTGCATGCATGTATTGTCCAGTAACCTATAGAGATCGAGTTTACCATGCTAACCTAGTGTGCCTAACCCTCAAGAACCTAGATGTTATCCTAGGGATGGACTGGTTGTCCCACTACCATTGTCTTCTGGACTGCAGCCGAAAGAGAGTGGTATTTCCTGACTCGGATCTTTCCGAGTATCTATCCGCCAATCATATTAACGTCTCTTTGAATGAAGGATCTCAAGAGTATTCCGTTTTGTTAAGCTTGGAGAGTAAAGGGAATCCGGAAGTGAGTAATATTCCAGTTGCGAGAGACTTCGCGGATGTTTTTCCTGGCGATGTACCTGGTTTGCCGCCTGTACGTGACATTGAGTTTGCTATTGACGTCGTACCGGGAACAGGACCGATTTCGATTGCACCATATCGGATGGAACCTGCGGAATTGGTGGAGTTGAAGTCTCAACTTGAAGATCTTCTGTCGAAGGGATTTATTCGACCAAGCGTTTCACCTTGGGGAGCACCCGTCTTATTGGTGAAGAAGAAGGATGGGAAATCTAGACTTTATGTCGACTATCGACAACTGAACAAAGTGACCGTCAAGAATAGGTATCCGCTACCTAGAATTGATGATTTGATGGATCAACTACGAGGAGCTGCGATATTCTCAAAGATAGACCTGAAGTCGGGTTACCATCAGATCAGAGTAAAGACTGAGGACATCCAGAAGACGGCGTTCAGAACTCGTTATGGACACTATGAGTATCTAGTGATGCCATTTGGGGTGACAAAAGCACCGGCCATTTTCATGGATTACATGAACAGGACCTTCCATCCGTTCTTGGATCGATTCGTCGTGGTGTTTATCGACGACATTCTGATCTACTCTAAGAATGCTGAAGATCATGAAGGGCACTTGCGTCAGGTTTTACAAGTGTTGAGAGAGACAAAGCTGTACGCCAACCCTTCTAAGTGTGAATTTTGGCTCGAAGAGGTAAAATTCTTGGGCCATGTGATCTCTAAAGAAGGTATAGCTGTGGACCCAGCAAAGGTAGAGACTGTGTTGTCATGGGAACGACCAAAGATCGTGACTGAGATCAGGAGTTTTGTCGGTTTGGCGGGATACTATCGTCGCTTCATCGAGAATTTCGCCAAGATCGTTGGACCCTTGACTCAACTTACGAGGAAGGATCAACCTTTTGCATGGACCGAAGCGTGCGAAACTAGCTTTCAGACAATGAAGGAACGTTTGACGACGTCACCTGTACTCGTCTTACCGCAACCAGAGGAACCGTATGAAGTGTACTGTGATGCTTCGCATCAAGGTTTGGGATGTGTGCTGATGCAGCATCGGAAGGTGGTGGCTTATGCTTCACGACAACTGAAGACTCATGAGAAGAACTATCCGACTCATGACTTAGAACTCGCTGCCATTGTGTTTTCTTTGAAAATCTGGAGACATCACTTATATGAATGCAATTTCACCATATTCAGTGATCACAAGAGTTTAAAGTACTTGTTCGACCAGAAGGAGTTGAACATGAGACAACGACGCTGGATGGAATTTCTCAAGGATTACGATTTTACCTTACAATACCATCCTGGAAAGGCTAATGTCGTTGCTGATGCATTGAGCAGGAAGATGCATATCTCATCAATGATGGTTAAGGAGCTGCAACTGCTGGAACAATTCCGAGATTTGAGTTTAGATGTAAGAGTATCTGAGGGAGAACTGAGGTTTGGAATGATCAGGATTACCAATGGATTGATGGAGGAAATCCGAGACCAACAGTTACAAGATGAATTTTTACTCGGAAAAAGGAATTTGGTAATTCAGGGTAAGGACCCGGAATTCAAGGTACGAAGTGACAATATCCTACGGTGTAAGGGTAGAGTTTGCGTACCTAACAACCCTGACTTAAGGAGGTTGATTATGGACGAAGGTCACAAAAGCAAGTTGAGCATCCACCCTGGGATGAAAAAGATGTATCAGGACTTGAAGGTGAATTTTTGGTGGCCAGGAATGAAAAGACAAGTAGCCGAGTATGTAGCTGCATGTTTAACTTGTCAGAAGGTGAAGGTGGAACATCAGAAATCTTCAGGTATGCTACAGAGCTTGGATGTACCTCAATGGAAATGGGATAGCATATCGATGGACTTTGTCGTGGCGTTGCCAAGGACTCAGAAAGGATATGATTCGATTTGGGTAATCGTGGATCGATTGACTAAGTCGGCTCATTTCATACCTGTGAGGACTACGTACAACGTGGAAAAGCTATCAGAGATATATATAGATGAGATTGTACGACTTCATGGAGTGCCAACAAGTATCGTTTCCGATAGAGACCCGAAGTTTACTTCACATTTGTGGGGAGCTCTTCATAATGCTTTGGGAACGAGGCTGAGATTAAGTTCTGCTTATCATCCACAAACTGATGGACAAACTGAGAGAACTATCCAATCATTGGAGGATTTGCTACGAGCTTGCGTGTTAGACAACAAGGGCAGTTGGGATACCCTATTGCCGCTGATTGAGTTCACATATAACAACAATTATCATACGACCATAGGTATGGCACCGTATGAGGCTTTGTATGGCCGCAAGTGTAGAACACCCTTATGTTGGTATCAAGATGGAGAGAATTTGTTAGTAGGACCAGAACTTCTCTAACAGACGACTGAGAAGATCAAACAGATCAGGGAGAAGATGAAGACTTCTCAGAGTAGACAGAAGAGTTATGCAGATCAAAGGCGTAGAACCCTGGAATTCGAAGAAGGAGACCATGTGTTCCTGCGGGTTACCCAGACTACAGGAGTTGGTCGAGCAATCAAGTCAAGAAAGCTTACGCCAAAGTTCATTGGACCTTATCAGATTACTCGTCGGGTAGGACCGGTAGCTTATCAGATCGCACTACCGCCTTTCCTATCAAACATTCACGATGTATTCCATGTGTCACAACTGAGGAAGTATATTGCTGATCTGACACATGTTATCGAGCTGACATTCACGATGTATTCCATGTATCACAACTGAGGAAGTATATTGCTGATCTGACACATGTTATCGAGCTGGATGACATTGAGTTGAAGGATAACTTGTCTTTCGAGACACCGCCAATCAGCATTGATGACACAAGGATAAAGTAGTTGAGGGGAAAAGAGATCGAGTTAGTGAAGGTTATTTGGAACAAGGACACCGGTGATGCGACGTGGGAGCTGAAGGAAAAGATCAAGGAACAGTATCCAGAACTTTTTACTGAACTTTAAGTTTCGAGGTCGAAACTTTCTTTTTGGAGGGTAGTAATGTAAGGCCCAAGTTTTAAGCTTTGGATAAGTGAATAAAATAAAAGAGTTTATTTGATTAAAATAAATTTGTGAAGAAAAGAGGTTCAGGAAAAGTCCAAGAATTTTATCGAAAAACCGATAAGAGTTATAGCACGACTAACATACGTCTAATCCTAGGTCAAAGGTATTAGTGAATAGTTAATTTACACTTTAGGACACGATGGAAACTAATTCCAAAAATCTTCAGAGAAATGTTAGAATTTCTCTTTTTCGTCCATAAACAAGTGGTTCGACGCGAAAACCTGGAAAGTACGAACGTCAAATTCCAATTCTCGGAAGTTTGCCGAAACGGAATCCCTGATAGTTCGAGAAACCTAATATCGACAGACGATGAAGACTTTGAAGGTGTGAAAAACGACTAGAAGGGGGGGTTGAATAGCGTTTTCAATATAAAAACTTTCCCCTTAAGATTTAAAGTAAATCTTTTCGGTTTCTCTACGATAGATGGTGCAGCGGATAAAGATAGAGAGAAGAGAGAAGCACACAAGTATTTTATCCTGGTTCACTTGATAAATCCCTCAAGCTAATCCAGTCCACCCGTTAAGGTGATTTCTTCCTTCTTAGAATGAAGGCAATCCACTAATCAGATAATTGTTACAACTGCACTTGAAACCTACAAGTGACTAACAATACACTGACTTAGCTCACACTAAGATTCACTCTCTTAGTCTTCTCTAGGATCCGATCAACCTTGATCTCCTAAAGGAATCACCACTAAGATTCACTCTCTTAGTCTTCTTAAGGATACTGACCTACCCGGTCCCTTAAGGAAAATCAAACAACTGTTTGAGGTTGGTGTTTACAAAGGTTTGCTTCTAAATAAGCTGAGTGTAAACTAAATAAGAACAGATGAAGAAAGTAGAGGCTTGAATCTTTTCTTGTATTGCAGCTCTTGATTTTTTTTTTTTGGCTTTCTTCTTTTCTTCAGCCTTTTATAGTCCAAGGTGCAAAGGATATTTCTGTTGAGAGAATATGACCGTTGGAGGGCATTTCTGGAACTTCCAGAACCTGCTGTGGCTGAACCTTGGTAGGTAGGCTTTTCAGAATAGTACACTGCTCTTGTACTTCTTGATAGAGACATTTGCCTTTAACCATTGACTTCTGATCAGAGGAATGCTTCGTGTTGGAACTTGTGAAGCTTGGTGATCAGAGTCAGAGGGAAGCTTGGATCCTCTGACCTTCGTTACTTCTGCTTCTGAACCTTCAGAGCTTCTGGACCTTCAGAGCCTCTGGTCCTTCAGAGCTTCTGATCCTCAGATCTTCTGATCTTCTGATCTTCTAATCTTCTGATCTTCTGATCTTCTGATCCTCTGATCCTCAGATCCTCTGATCTTCAGATCTTCTGATCTTCAGATCCTCTGATCCTCAGATCCTCTGATCTTCAGATCTTCAGAACTTCTGACGAATATATCTTCTGGTGTCAGAATCAGAACCTGTTTGTCAAAACACTCAAGACAAACATTAGAGTATCATAGTTGTTCATCCACAAATAAATACTTGTTATCATCAAAACATAGAGTTGTACCACATGACCAAATCTTGATCTTACAATCTCCCCCTTTTTGATGATGACAAAACCATGTATTTTGATGAACAACTCTAAACAAATAAACTGAATACACTCAGAGTATAAGGTATCAGAGTTAAAACTTATCCTGATGTGTATGGTTTATTTTGCTCCTTCTGAATCCAAGACTCGTGCTTGATTCTGAGCTAAGCTCCCCCTGAATCTAGTACTTAATATCAACGTTAGTAATATCTAGATTCTGAGCTAAATAATATAGGAGTTGTCAAGATACTATAAGTTCTCCCCCTTTTTGTCATAAGCAAAAAGAATGAAGGTGGAAAAAAAAAATAGTAAGAGCATAAGACGAAATACTCCCCCTCAGAAGGAATACCAAGGGATACTTGGCTGCTGATTAGTATATCTTCTTATGAGAGCCGAAGTGTGGTTCTGGTGACATCTCCGTTCTGGACAAAATTTCATCTTCAGATACTTCAGAATGAGAAGCTAGGAACCTACTCTTCTTCTGATGACGCAAGTCAGAAGTTGTAGTAGCATCTTCTGATGTTGTTGCTTCTGGTTCGACAAGTTCTGAGTCTTTGTTTCTTTCTGAAACGGTCATGCTCATCTCTGCAAGCTTTTTCAGCTAGCTTTGACTTGACCAAATCTTACTCTACTGATGCCTCCAAGATCAACTTCACCTTCAGGTTCAAGTTTTGGATCTTGGGACATATGCCTTTCTCCCGTCATGTGTTGCCTGCATCCACTGTCCAGGTTCCATGGTTGGAGTTTCGATGGACCTATTGAAGATATCTGCAACATATAAAATCTTATCCCTAGGTACCCACTTTCTGGGTCCTTTCTTGTTAGTTAGCCCAGAAGTTCTGACAACTTTGGGTCTTTCAACAGGATAATATAAAGGAATTTGAGCATGATATTTTGACATTGAGAAAGTTCCTTTCTTAAGAGAATGTTTAGCAACTTTAGCAGGTACAGGATCAGGCAATATGGTACCAGAGGGAACAAAGCATTCATATAAAGATTTTGCTTTAGACACAGAGGGCTCATTTCTAATTGGTTTAGAATAGCCAATGCCATGCATTCCATTTCTGCTTACGCCATAGATCATTGAAGCCATTAGGCTTCTATCCACGCTTTTAGCTAGGAATCTTTGAAAAGACTTTTCATACTTAGATTCATTTCTACAATCAGAGGCATCACAGGCAACAATTTCTTCTAACTTAGCAATCTGGTTCTTAAGCACAGAGTTAGAATTTACCAAAGCATGATTTTCATTTTTCAAATCAGAAATAATTTTCTCATGTTCAGAAGGAGTCTTGGAGACAGCAGATAAGTCCTTTTTCAACTTTTTATGCTTAGACAATAAAGAGTTATACTTATCCATGATATCAGACAAGGCATGTTTCAGTTCAGAGGTTGAGAAAGAAGCGAATACCTCATTTTCATCGTCTGAGTTAGGATCTCCTTCTGATTCTGAGTCAGAGTCAACAGCTTCCTTTGACTCTGCTCCTTTGTCTTTGACAATAGCCATGAGTCCTTGAACTTCATCATCAGAGTCAACATCCTCTGACTCTGATTCATCAAAAGTCACCATCAGACTCTTCTTGGTCTTGAAATGCTTCTTTGACTTTTCGTCCTTTGATGAACCTTTGTATTTGCTCTGCCTGTGCTTCCAGATGCAGTTGAGCTTTCTGGATATCAGAGTCAGCTCATCTTCATCAGAATCTTCAGAGGCTTCTTCAGATTCTTCTCCTTCTGCTTGGAGAGCCTTAGCCTTTTCAGATTTGGATTTCATGGCTATAGACTTCTTCTTCTGATCCTGATGTTCAGCACGCTTTAGTTCATGACACTTCAGTATGCTTATGAGTTCTTCCAAACTCATCTGCTCAACATCTCTAGTTAGCTCCAAGGAAGTTATCAAAGGCATCCAGCTTTCAGGAAGACCTCTAAGGATCCTCATGACATGATCCACAGTGGTGTAGCTATTGCTGAGGGGTCTTATTCCAGCAATAATCAACTGGAATCTGGAAAACATATCCTCAATGGATTCGTCAGGTTCCATTTGGAAGGATTCATATTTCTGGATCAAAGACAGTGCCTTTGATTCTTTCACTTTCTTGTTTCCTTCATGTGTCATCTTTAAGGAATCAAGGATACACTTAGCGGAATCACGATCAGTGATTTTCTCATATTCTTCATATGAAATGGCACTTTGCAGAATAGCTCTTGATCGGTGATGATCTCTGAATTCCTTCTTTTGATCTTCACTCATCTTCTTCCTTGGGATCTTTACACCATGTACATCAACAGGAGGGGTGTAGCCATCAACAACAAAAATCCCAAAGATCAGGATCAAAGCCAAGAAAGAAGCTTTTGATTCTGTCTTTCCAGAAATCAAATCTCTGACCATCAAAGATAGGTGGTCTTGCACTGTATTGATATTTGCTTGTAGTAGTGGTGGAATCCATGAGTTTTTCACACTGGCCCGGATCTACTGAACACTGTTAAGTGTGGTAATCAGAACTTGCGCTCTGATACCAATTGAAGGTGTGAAAAACGACTAGAAGGGGGGGTTGAATAGCGTTTTCAATATAAAAACTTTCCCCTTAAGATTTAAAGTAAATCTTTTCGGTTTCTCTACGATAGATGGTGCAGCGGATAAAGATAGAGAGAAGAGAGAAGCACACAAGTATTTTATCCTGGTTCACTTGATAAATCCCTCAAGCTAATCCAGTCCACCCGTTAAGGTGATTTCTTCCTTCTTAGAATGAAGGCAATCCACTAATCAGATAATTGTTACAACTGCACTTGAAACCTACAAGTGACTAACAATACACTGACTTAGCTCACACTAAGATTCACTCTCTTAGTCTTCTCTAGGATCCGATCAACCTTGATCTCCTAAAGGAATCACCACTAAGATTCACTCTCTTAGTCTTCTTAAGGATACTGACCTACCCGGTCCCTTAAGGAAAATCAAACAACTGTTTGAGGTTGGTGTTTACAAAGGTTTGCTTCTAAATAAGCTGAGTGTAAACTAAATAAGAACAGATGAAGAAAGTAGAGGCTTGAATCTTTTCTTGTATTGCAGCTCTTGATTTTTTTTTTTTGGCTTTCTTCTTTTCTTCAGCCTTTTATAGTCCAAGGTGCAAAGGATATTTCTGTTGAGAGAATATGACCGTTGGAGGGCATTTCTGGAACTTCCAGAACCTGCTGTGGCTGAACCTTGGTAGGTAGGCTTTTCAGAATAGTACACTTCTCTTGTACTTCTTGATAGAGACATTTGCCTTTAACCATTGACTTCTGATCAGAGGAATGCTTCGTGTTGGAACTTGTGAAGCTTGGTGATCAGAGTCAGAGGGAAGCTTGGATCCTCTGACCTTCGTTACTTCTGCTTCTGAACCTTCAGAGCTTCTGGACCTTCAGAGCCTCTGGTCCTTCAGAGCTTCTGATCCTCAGATCTTCTGATCTTCTGATCTTCTAATCTTCTGATCTTCTGATCTTCTGATCCTCTGATCCTCAGATCCTCTGATCTTCAGATCTGAGGATCAGAAGATCCTCTGATCCTCTGATCTTCAGATCTTCAGAACTTCTGACGAATATATCTTCTGGTGTCAGAATCAGAACCTGTTTGTCAAAACACTCAAGACAAACATTAGAGTATCATAGTTGTTCATCCACAAATAAATACTTGTTATCATCAAAACATAGAGTTGTACCACATGACCAAATCTTGATCTTACAGACTTTTTCTATTCGGAGCTTCAAATGAAGATTCCACCCGCGTTCTCCTATTTCTCTCGTTATTCCTAATCTTTCTTCAGAAGGAAGTTTTCTCTTCCGACGATCACTGCAAAAAGTAGTTTTTCGGGATAAACTGACTTACACCGACTCATGCCGACTTTGGATCGTTTGGTTTAATTCCAAGAATCCTGTTTTGAGTTCTGGAATTCTGTCGCCATAACCTATCTTAGAATTCGCAGAGGAACGCGCAGGAAAAATCGGAATCGCGAAAAAATCATTTTTACGCATTTTCCAAAACCTATAAATAGCTTGAAAATTAGATTTTTTGCAAAAACTTACCCATTTTCTTTCCCCAAACCCGCGGCCAGCTAGAGGAGAAGAGGAGGAAGTGTTTGTCGCGAATTTTTGCCCGTTTGCTTCACCGATCGTTGCTAATCGAAGACCTTGAGGTAGGTAAACTATATCTCTCTTCTGATCGTCGTTTCTGTCGACTTCTTCTATGTCTTTCTGTGCTCAAAGTTTTGAGCTTTTTGTAAAACTGTTCAAATAAGCTGATTTCAGTGTCTAAACTTATTCCCTGCATGCTCCTGAGCGTGTTCTGCGGATTAGATTTTGTCAGATGTCGACGAAATGCCGCCGGGATCAATTTTTGCACCAAATACCAATTTTTAGGCAAAGTCGCAACCTTTAAGCTGAAATCTATCGACTTGGCTTAGTGCTAGTAGGATTAATCGTCATAAACGTCGTTGTTGACGTCCCCATCCAATTTGTTTTTCAAAAATCCAGTTTTGAAATTCTGAGCTGAAAATAATGACCAAACTACCCTTATATCAGTTTTCGATCCGAAAATTTTTCCGAGCTTAGAACCGTCTTAACTACGGCTTATGTTAACCTAGGAACCAAGTTTGATCGAAGAAAAATCGACCCTCCCAATTAAGGAAAGTGGCCGAGAGCTATACCAAGGGGGGGAGGAAAATTCGACTTTTCGAAAACTTGTCTTAACGCGTTAGATTGTCGTACGACGGAGTTGTAGTGTACCGTGTGACCCTAGGATTTATTGTTTGCTGAGTTTCTGATTCATTGTGTTGATTTCTGTGATTTTTGCTTAAGGTTCTTTTGAGGAGTTTCCTGGAAATCAAGGATAGGAGCGTGAAGGAACTTGCGAGGAAGAAGCTGGAAGACCCACCGGTGAGGGCTACTCTCTGAATTACTAGATAATGTTTTAGGTGTCGACGAATTCGACTTGATTTATGTGTTATGCACTTACTTGCTAAATGCCTGAATTGTTTTCTGAGGCTTCGGCCGATCTTGTTGAGTACTTGATGTCATGATATTGTGTGCTAAATGATTCACATGTTATGTGCTAAATGGTTAATCTAGGATGTGTTGGAATATGCTGTTTATGGTTATTGATTGAGCTGATTTATGCTATTCCACCTATAACTGTGATTCTGAGGAGTGAGGATTGCGGGCAAGTCATGCCGAATTTTTATGAGGTTTTGAGAGAGTTTTGAAAGGACGAACGAAGTTCGGACCTTGTTATGTTTTAATGGATCGAGACCTTCTCGGGGAATTATTTGGGATTATGGGATCTCTGAAACTCTTAGGAAGTATCATAAGACTAAACGAAATCTATTTTCTCAAGGAAAATTCATAAGACATTAATCAATCTCCAAACCCCTTGAACAATGATAACAACCTTAGATAAGAGCTTAGAGCCTGAATATTGGTTTTGGAAATATGAGAAGTGTCGTTGAGTCCAAGTTTTGAGGAACTTACAAGTTTCTGAGTACGTTGATACTCTTTTGCTCGATGAGCAGGTTATTGTTTGGCTATCTAAAGTTTAGCCTAAAGTTTCCAAGTACAATCGTACTCTTTCGCTCGATGAGCAGTTTATTGTTTGGCTATCTAAAGTTTAGCCGGAAACTATGAGTTTCCAAGTACTTCGGTACCTTTTCGCTCGATGAGCAGTTTATTGATTGGCTATCTAAAGTTTAGCCGGGAACCATGAGTTCCAAAGTACATTCTTCTTCTTTTGATTTATTCATTTTGTCGCAGAATCGACATTTACCTTAGGGTATTCTTTTAGAGACATTAAGTTATTTAGAACACGTGGCGACGTGTCGAGTGAGGTCGGAGACGTTGTTTGGCTAATCACTTGCATTCATGCACTCATTTTGAGGTTAATACACGGCGTGATACCGGACCTCGGTGGATTCCAAAATGGTCATACGACCCGGATTTCCATATTTAGGACACTACGATGGTCCTTAGTAGCAGACTGAATGGCAGACCTACGGGTTCACTGCTGATCTGACTACTTTTGTGTGGTTTAAGAGACACGCGAGCAGGAAGGTACCCACCGTGGCTGGTGTTAGGGCCGTCTAGTTGATGTCCATCCTTTCTTCCGGAATGCATCTTGTTAACCAGCATTGCATTGCATGCAACATACATTCTGACTTAGTGCTGAGTGTGATTGGTACTTGTTATCCTATTTGAGGCATGATTGTTGTTATGATCTTTTATATTTATTATGATACCTGCAACCCTAGGATGTTATCCCTAAACTTATAAGCCTGAGAGGCTAATAATAATTATTATCCCATTTATATATCTGGCTTTAATATTTATATAATTCTTTGGAGTTGACCCTCGCGTCTTCTGTGTGTGTTTGGGCGGACTACGCCATTGTCAGATAAGTATGGCGGATTGGTTTACGATGGTCAGCCCCTCGGGGGGGACCAGGTTCGAGATGCTTGACCAGGACGACCCAGGTGCATGGGTGGTCGACCCCGTAGGCCACCGTGCGACCTACACCGGTCGGATCATGGAGGACCGTGTTGACCGATTCGGACGCTTGACGGAGGGGGTCATGAGGAGACACATAGTGAGCTTCAACTTGCCGCCCGGCGTGCATTGTGGACCCAGCTTGGGAGGACCACCACCACCACCATCATCTTCGGATGATGAGGACCCCTCTGAGGATGTGCCAGTGGGTGGGACTTCGACGGAGTCCAGTCCGTCTACTGCTGCTGTCATCGAGGATCCTGGTCCGGGCCCCGAGCCCGAGAGACCAGTGCAGGAGCGCATCCGGGTGGATAGAGAGGGTAGTGTTGTGTATGTCGACTTAGTCGTCCTGGATGTAGATTCGGACGACGACCGCGCTAGCATGTAGGATCGAGTGCTAGTGTGGGCTCCTCGAGTTGGGATTAGTGTAGGAGTGGTGTCGATGCTCTGACCGTCATGCTTTCAGTTTTAGGACAGGGTAGTTTCCTGCCGGTAGCTTTTTGTGTGGTTTTCTTATGGAGATCACAGAGAGCTGGTTGGACTTAGGAGGTCTTTTCTTAGGCCGCTGGGCCAATTTGTTCTCAGTTTTGAGGTAGGGTGTTGCGGACACAGGTTTTACCTTGGTTTGTACATATTGCCTTCGGGCGTTACTTTCTTTCTGTCACCCGTCGCTGGAGGTTACTCGCGACGTGGTTGGTATTAGCTGGGCATGTATATATATGTAGATGTATATTAGTTTCTTTTATCTTTCGTTGAGATGTTTAGTGTTTCTGTCTTTAATCATATTATCAAAAAAAAAAAAATAATTCACGTTTTTCCGCTTAAGTATTTCTTTTGGTTACTAAAGTGACGCCACCGAAATCGGGGTGTTACAGGCGACACTAGATTGGAGCTGAGGCATATTGGTTTTAAGAACCATTCAATTTCTTTAGCTTTAATGTATTTGAGAGAAATTGGTATTTTAGCTCAGCATCAATGGGACCTCAGTGCCGGTGGTCGATGTCACTTTTCAGCTGAGGCATGATGGTTTCAAGAACCATACTATTTATTTGGCTTTAAGGAATTTGAGAGAAACTGTTAGGACTAACAAAGTAAATAACAGTTTGGTTGTTGGAACACATTAACATGCTATTTTCTTGCTATAGTCCTCACTAATGACTAGTCGACAGAGTTAGTGATGTTTTTTACCATAGAAGGTCCAATATGAATAAATGTTATGATGATTTCCATGATTCAATATTACTTGACTTTAGTTGGAAAAAGCTTCAGATATCGCACTTCTGATCATATGTTTTCAGAATGTGGCCACATAATAAAATTATTCATTAGCCCGAGAGTCGTTTTCAAAATGTTTTTAAAAATAAAAAATTATGCAATTGATTTTGCCCAAGTGGGAGAATGTAAGAATTATTTATTAATTATTGTGGGCTTGAATCAATTGTAGTTTTGTTTTTAACCAAAATTGGCTTATTCAGGATCCAGATAAGGGTGCGTATGTAAGTCAATTTAATCATTTAAGTGATCCATTTTTTTGGGCTTTGATATTTATATTGATTAGTGAGGATTACGGTGTAGGCTGAACTCATAGGCCCATGATGGAAAGGGACAAGGGTTAAATATATTGTGGCTAGGTCCCATCTGTAATCACTGGTCTAATATGGCTCCACAACTTGCCCCATTGATGACTGTGAAAGCGGGTGTGGATATAGAGGAAACCCTAGTCACTTCCAGTCACTTGGTTGAAATCATTCAATTCTTATTCTGCTTGGGATTAACAAGTACACAATCTATCTCATTTTACTTGGTGCTCTATAATCATATATAAATTTCATTTTATGCTTACAAAATAATCATCTACTACAAGTCGCTAAAGCAGAAAGATAATATATCGTAAGTATGTTTCCAATATACTCATGTAGTCCCCACGCAGGGATGGACCATAGAAAATATAGTAGGCTCTACCTTGTCCCTCAAAATACATACAAGTAGCTCACACGAAGACCCAACAACTCTACACTCCTCGCCCTCGCTACAACTTTAGCAGCAAGTCCTCGAGCAGCTCCTTAGGCTGTGACTCATTCTTTGACTCCTCAGCAAGCTGCTCCCGTCCCTACACTCGTCCGAGCTCCAGCCTCATCGTCCGATTATACAATCAGAACAACCTCTACATCCAAGTTCACCATCAACGTGGTCACCATTGTAACGCCCCATTTTTCCCATTGTTTTATTTAAAAATGTTTATCAGAGTTTAAAAACATATCAAAGGAGTATTACACTTCTTCACGAAAACTCATTAAAATTAACACTGATTGTGTTTGAAAATTTATAAGTTCATATGCTTTTCAAAGAAAGAATTATTTATGTCAATAAAATTTCTAATCCAGCCTGATAATCCTAAGATGCATAAGATCACTTATTTAAATAGGTTTATCCTCCATGATATTCCAATAAAATTCATCATACTCAGAACTGAATTTCATAAGCATTTCGGCCATCAACAGTATGACATCGCCATAATTTAGAAAATCATTCAACAACTTCCATAAGGAGAGGTTATAAAATCCTCTCAACAGAAATGTAAAAGTAACGTAAAATATATATCCAGTGTTACATTACAAAGCAAGACACTTATTTTATTATAATAATAATAATAATAACATAAACTAAGACTCTCTGAAGCTACTCCTCATGAGCCACATCTCTATCTCCAGTACCTGAGAGGTGTCGCATAGAACATCATTCCAACAGAAGGGTAAGAACTTACATTGTATAAAATATAGCATAACAAAGAGCAAGTAAACAATTCAGATTCTACTCTATAAACTCTTCACCTTTTCTTTTAAAATCTGAGTGGTTATAATATTTGCTCTCAAGACAGTTTCATAATTCTTATTGTTGTTTCGGAAAATTATAAGTTTTAAGAAGAATAATGATTCGACTTTACCACAACAGCAAAACAATTCACCAACAATTCACCAAACACATAAAACCACTGAAAACGTGAAACTTAGTGTGTGAGACTCTAATGTATGCATATGGTACCAATTGTTAACCTTAGCGGTATCACCGCTTCCACTCCAGACAGTTAACCACCAATGAAGTCCACTCCAGACTTCTAGAACCACGCCAGTTCTGGGACAAACCTCAGTTTCCCGATGAAAACCGACACGTTGCCTCTTGACTTAATGAAGTGTATTTCGTGCAAAAACTCATAAACTAAAACATGCAATTTGAGACCACTCCAGCCCCAAATATATAACATATTTTCTCACCAAATTCCATAACGGAAATCACACCAAAATAGCACAAAATAACACTTCAATATAATTATCAAATCATTCCCTATTCCACTGACAAAATAGCAACACAAAATCATCAAATGTCTCATATCAATTACTAGAACCAGTTTCACAATCAATCCCAGAAATAAGCAGAAACATAGCAAACTTGCAGATAATTCTGGTACTAAACGAGCACTCCAAAAATTATGAAAATTTTACCAAAGATAGCCTTATACGTTAGTTTTCATATAAAATTGGTTTCACCCAATTTGGAATTCTGTAGAGAGAGTTATGATCTCTACAACACAGGCTGTTAGGGTGTCTGCGAGCAGAAACAAAGTGAACTTGCAGATAATTCTGGTAATGAACCAGCAATCCAAAAATTATGAAAATATTAACCAATATAACCTTATGAGTTAGATTTCATACAAAATTAGTTTCACTCAATTCGGAATTCTTTAGAGAGAGTTATGCTCTCCACAACACAGGCTGCTAGGGTGTCTGCGGGCAGAAACAGAATGAACTTGCAAATGATTCTGTTATTGAACCAGCAATCGAAAAGTTATGAACATATTACCCAACATAACCTATGAGTTAGCTTTCATACAAAATTGGTTTCACTCAATTTGGAATTCTGTAGAGAGAGTTATGCTCTCTACAACACAGTCTGTTACGGTATCTGCGGGCAGAACAGAACAGAACCCAATTTTCCCCAGAACCTCAATTTCGCTCAAAATCAATTTTGCTCACCACATGTTAACACTCAACACAGTCTCTCAGTTCTGAAAGAAGATGGGGGTTCCTTCATGTTAAACTCAACCTCTGTTATTCTACAATTATACAAGGTAAATTCAAACCCTTACCTTCTATGACACCGGTACAAAGCCTCCTTGACCATTTTCTTCTTGAAGATCAAATTCTAGGTTTTCTCCACCTTTTCTCCTCTCCTTCACCTTTCACGTGTTTCTCTGTTCTGCTGCTTCTCTAATCCTAATTTTCTGATTTCTCTCTTTTTAATTATCTCATAACCCTTAAATAGTCTTACAATGGGTCTCACTCCCAACTACTCACTTAAAACCTAAAACCCTTATTTATCTATATCACATAATAAATTAATTATCTAATAAAATCACTTAATGACCTTATCATCTAATTAAATCACATAATCACATAATCATCTAATTAAATCGCATAAATTATCAAAATACCATATAGCATAATAATAATTAAGATAAAATAATAAATAACCTAATAACGAAAAGTGGGGTGTTACAACCATGATGGTGTAATGAATCTTCTAGGGCGATAATGCACAAGAGAGGAAGGAGTGTAGTAGGGTGATGGTGACCTCCAAGGCTCCTCTTTCAATGTCATCGGTGGAGGTGGTGTATGCTCCTTTACAGGAGGTGGTGCTGAGGTCGAAGCCTCGCTTGGGCTACTCGCAAAAGCTCCGAGTGGCATTGTGAAGCTAAGTGTACGCTGGTAGACCTGTCGATCGAAGTGACCGCCTCTCTCATTCGTCTGATCCTCAACAATGTGTCTAGTGTACGTCACGCATGTTTGAGGTGGTCAATCTCCCACGATGATGGATCCTCATCCACGATTTGGAATGCCGCACTCCTCGTGTGCGAAGTCCCCTCCCAAGCATTTAGCGAGCGTTTGCCCATCCTCTTATAGCGATGCTATAACGAACATTCACGAGAAAAGATGCATGTAACGCCCCAATTTCTCAATCACAGATCACATTAGTAACCATCCAAAATCTACGGCCACTTTCGAATTTCAAAAAACTAAGTTTGAAAACCACTTGTTTTCACAAGTGTATGTGCATCCGAGATGTTCCTAGGAAAGTGAGGTGTTTCACATGGACAACATAAATACCAATACTTTTCTATCCAAAACTGTCTCAAGAATTCCTCACTCAAGATTAAGCAGTACATTCGTCGCTTTGCTTGATAAAAACAAGTTTGAAATCCAAATTCAAAAACTCTATCATAAACATAACCATAAATATAATACCAGTTTATAACTAATATCCAAAATTCAAAAATAATATCCGAAGCACTTAGGCGTTTATCCAAAAACGAGATAAACCAAAAATAAATCCGAAAACGTAAACGAGATAAGGCCCAAAGTAAAAAGCAAACGATACAGGTAAGGTTGGATAAGATATCGATAACAAATTCGAAAGTCTCCTCACGAATGACATCAACCTTCACCTCGAATTGTTGCTCGATTGTCTTTGTCTCAACTTTGATAGGCACAAGTGAAGGTATGAAAAACGGTAGAAAGGGGGGGTTTGAATAACGTTTTCAGAATAAAACTTCCACCTTAAGATTTTGACAAATCTTTCGAGAACAAATAAGGTGCTTAAGATAAGGGAATAGAAAAGCACACAAGGATTTTATCCTGGTTCACTTGATGAATCACTCAAGCTAATCCAGTCCACCCGTTAAGGTGATTTCTTCCTTCTTAGAATGAAGGCAATCCACTAATCAGGTAAATGTTACAACTGCACTTGAAACCTACAAGTGACTAACAATACACTGACTTAGCTCACACTAAGATTCACTCTCTTAGTCTTCTCTAGGATCCGATCAACCTTGATCTCCTAAAGGTAAACTAAACAACTGTTTAAGAAAGATTGTTTACAAAGAATATGCTTCTGAAAAGCTTGTAGTAAACACAATGAATTCAAGATGAAAGAATGCTTAGAAAGTTTGAATATAGCTTGCGCGTGTGAGATTCTTCCAACCGCATCTTTCAATCTTCCGCCTCTATTTATACTCCAAGGATTAGGGTTTGAACGCTGCATGGGAATGCTACCGCTGGAGGGCAGGTCTGGAATTTCCAGCTTCTGCTGTGGCTGAGAATGTTAGGTAGGTTGTCAGGATAGTACATTTGCTTTTGTACTTTGGATAGTGACTTGACCTTTAACCTAGTAGACTTCTGATCAGAGGAATGCTTCATGTTGGAACTTGTGAAGCTTGTTGATCAGAGTCAGAGGGAAGCATGGATCCTCTGACCATTGTATCTTCTGATTCTGAACTCAGAGCGAAGTACTTGGTCTTTAGAGCCATTTTGCTTCTGGACTTCAGAGTCTCCACTTTTCAGCTTCTGGATCTTCAGAGTCTTCTACACCATCAGAACATCTGAACCTTCAGAGTGTCTGGGTTGTCAGAACGTCTGAATCTACAGAACTTCAAGTGACTAAGTCCATATCAGAGCTTGATATACTTCAGATCTTCTGAAGCTTTTCTACTGTTCAGACTGAACATAGAGATTGCGAAAGCGTTGCTTGGGTCACTCTTTAAGCACAGTGCTTCTGATTTGTGTGAGATTGGATTAAGGTCAGAGCCTGTAAGAGCACACTCAAAAAAACACGTTAGAGTACCATAATTGTTCATACTAAAAAGTTAACTTGTAATCATCAAAACATAGAGTTGTACTACTCGATCAAAACTTGATCTTACAACAAGCTCCATAGGAACTTCTTCTTGACATTCTTCCTCCGAGGATGACCTTGACAAATCTACCACTTCAATACACAAACCCTCGTCACACACGATATTAGGTCTTGGTTGAGTAAAGCTAACTTCTCCAACGTGGAAGTCATGAAGAACTTGACCATCTCGACTCCTAGATACTAACTCAAACGGTCCACTATAAACATATTTGTGCGCATCCACATCAAACGTCCACGCTGTAGAGTCATCATGCTTGAAGAGATCAAACGTCACACAATGGTTCAACATTGTCGCCTACAATGTTAAGCACCCAAACATCAACTAACATGCATAATTGGTTAACTCATTAAGAAATAAGATGGAATTGAAGTGAAACATAATACTCATGTGAAGCATCATATCCAAATTATAAGATAATAACAACGAGATAAGGTTAGTAACGTAGATTGGAAGCTACATGAAAATTACTAAAATGGATCGACCAAAATGTCTCGCAAGATGAGACAATCACACGGGACAAACACTGTCACAACGCCACTTGTAAGTCAAAACACATTTGCAAGGTGAGACAATCACATGAGACAAATAACCATCACATTGCCACTTCAAATTCAACTCTTGCAATGATTTATACCATGGACAACAACCTCAAGAGACTTTTTAGTCTTTCCTCAACAATTCCAAATTTAGTATCCAATTTAAAGTTACAACAAAATAGGCAATTTGCACTAAAATTTAAGCAAGCATAAAAAAAAAGATAATCATGCCATAAACCTCATCATAAAAGAATCAATTGGACAATTACCATGAAAATTTTAGAAAGCAATAAGTAAGCAAATATTCCACAATCACGATAAAACAACAATCCAATATCACATTCACCTCAAACATATGCAAATAAATTATAGAGCAAGAAAGACTCGAGACGGTCTAGGACCGAGCAACTCTTACCTTCGAGATAGTAGTGCATAAACTTGAACAACCTAGAACAACAAAATACATCTTAATCAAAACGAGCTCTAAAAGAAAAAAGTGAACCCAAAACCCCTACAGGTACCCGCGACCAACAGGGAAGAAAATAAAAGTTTAAGAACGTTTTTTGACACCCCAACAAGACATGAAACCCGTGGCACCAAAGAGCTTTGAGTCGGTGGTTTTCCGGACAAAATGGTGGAAAAATGAGTAATAGATGGGAGGAGGAAGAGGAAAAGGAGAAAATGAAGAATAACTCAATTTGATCAAAGAAAATTTTGAAGGACTGAAACTTATGTAAAAATTACACATGTACACCAATATCTGACTAGGACTACCACATGGGGCTAGTGACCGGGTAAAATAAAATTTTATGACGTGATAAAAACTATTTTAAATAACTTTTTTCTTTGTTGAGGAAAAAAAACTACAAAAATTGTTTCACAAGGACTATTTTAAATTAGTTGTATAAGTCAGCATCCATAGTATATACATTCAGGAAAAGATCTCAGCCCAGTCATCGCATTTATGGCATCTCCTGATTGGTTAATTTCTAAGAAAATCCTACATGGCATTCAGTCCTTCATTCCTCTTATCCTACACCTTTATCTTTATCCTGCACTCATCTCTCTTTAATAGAACTTATGAATATCGAAAGATGTTTTTTTCCCCTCTCTCATCTCTTTTCCTTCTCTGCCGTTTCAAACCTCAGTTCATCTCTTCCAGTTTTCCCTCACCGACGTCGTCCCTGTCATTCCTTTCTCCTTCCCCCTCTTTCATTCTTCTTCCTTTCACCCTCTTTAATTTCACTTCTCCCTCTCACATTTTCTCTCACCCGTTTTCAATTTGATTTGAACGCATCCAATGAGGATTTCTAACAGCAGATTCAATTCTCTCGGAAGCATTCCTTCGTCATCGACGACCAGCTCCTCAGCAGCTTCAAATCTGTTCCTGATTCTAGCGACCAGGTTCATTTCCTTCTTCATTTTTTCTATTTCATCGATTTTTTCTGTTCTCTCAACCTTTTATTGTTACAATTACTATTTTTGGGAATTGAAATTACATAGATTCGATGACTGGTGATAAATGAAATTACATAGATTGAAATTACACAGATTCCTCTTTTCCTTCCCGAGATGCTCTTGCTAATGGCCATGAACCCTCTATTCGCAACTTGATTCTTTCTACCTGTATTAATTTGTTTTTGTAACTCTATGCTTATTTTGGATTCTGGGTTTTTTTCTCTTTGGGTTAAATCACTGGAAATTCTTTTTGCTGGTGCAATGTTAATGGAATATGCCATGTCACGATTCCTTTTGATGTTTCCCTAAGTTAGGATGTGTAATTTGAATTGATTAGTTTTGAATTGAAAAGGATACTCAATCTCTTATTCCTTTCTGTTGATTCCCTAATTTTGTTTCATTTATTTGAATTGTTAAATTTACTTACTTTCTGCCATTCAAAACAACTTTTTAAATTTTAAATTCTATCTCTTAATCACCCGTAATTAACTCTGATTCGTGTTAGAGCCGCTCAAAGTGCAATTTAAAATTCCAACCCTATTTTCCGCCGAAAATTTGGTTGTGCGTTTTTTTGAAATAGCAACCTCCTATGTTCATTCCCCCATCCCTTTCCTTCATCTGGCTCCAGTGTTCGCTTGCCATATGCTTTAATCCTCTTTTTTTGACTGTTTCTTTTTGTCTAGGATTGTTTCAGAATTCTGGTGGTGGTGCTTACTTCCATGCAGATGGTGGTGCTTGCCAAAGTGCAGTTTATATGCTATCATTTCATTTGTCAAATGAGCAGTCTATCACAGTCAGAGATTACGAAAGAATTGACACAGTTGTTGGACAGAATGAGGATCTCAATACAATATTCGTAGCATAGTTTGAAGCAAACAAAAAATTTGAAGCTGGTCGAGATCTAACCTATGCAGAATATCCTCAAATGTGTTGTAAATATTGCAGTAGGAACTCAATAAAATTTCATTAATATGAAATCAAGATTACAATCATAATCACAATAGTGTGAGACATGTCGCATTGACATTGTCTTTAAGAGTTTATTCACTCGAGTGCGAAAACTTCTCAGGATTAGCATGCTCTTCTAACCAATGGTTAGGACTATAGAGATACAATTTTTTTTACTTTTAAATTAAAAAATAATAATATAAACTTTTGAAAAATATTATTAATAGATATACAATAAAATGTTCATTTATAACCATGAGGCAAGGATGTGGAGCCTCAATTGGAAGGTTGACTCATATCCCTCCTAGTTGTGGAGAAATTTTTTACACGAGACTTTTGGTCACTATCCAAAAAAGATGCACGAGTTTTGATGATGTGAACACAATTTATGGACAACTATTTGAAATATTTTGTGATGCATGCTATGCTTTGGAGTTGTTGGCTGATGAAAAAGAGTTCATACACAGAATAAAGGAGTCAAGCGAAGTAGGTTATGGTCTCTGTAACGCCCCAATTTCTCGAGTGTCACACAGTAACTAATCACGTGTGTTTTCGTAAAGAATTTTCGTCGATTCAATTATTAATCTTTAATGGCTTAATTGCAGTTTTCCTCCCTCATGTTTCACCGTTGTGCGAAGTTCCTCCCCCATGTTTAAAAGGAGCAGATTCGCTCCCTCATGTTTCAAAATGTGCAGATTCGATCCTTTCGTTAGTTTGCCGTCTGAAAGCTAACGGCAGATGCTGACCTGGCTTCCTTTTCACACCCCCCCTTGCATACCACCCCTATTTTTTAAAAGAAAAACACGAAAAATAAATATAAATGAAAATATGCTAAACCTAAATCCCCAAATCAGACTTCATAAGCCTTCACCAAAATTAGAAACCCTCTTTGTGCGATTTCCCTCCTCCATTTTTCCCCTCAATCTCTAAAGTCCATTGATCTCTTCCCAAACTGCTCAATCGCACGGTTCTTCATTGAGATTCCCTTCAATGGCTGGTGGTCCCAGGCGTGGAGGTAGAGGGCGACAACGACGAGGCAACGACAAGGGAAAGGAGCCTGTCGGTGAACAAAGCACACGTGAGGGGAAGGGAAAAGAGCCTGTCGTTCAAGAACCTGTCGAGGGAGAAGGAAAGGAGCCCGTCCTCGAAGGGTGGCAGTTGTTTGGAGCCGACGATATTCCAAACCATTTCCGATTTAGGTACCAACATTTCTGCCCTTTTTTCCTCTTATTTTTTGTTCAATGTTTACTTTTAGGTAGTGTACATTCATTGTAAATTGAATGGAATTTAATGGGGGTTGTTGAAATCTTAACTGTGTTGGTTGCAGGCCTACTGTTGTGAGTAAATTGACATTGATTATTTGGCATAAAGGTCATTTTGTGTTTGAGCCTACATGTGCGTATGTTGAAGGGGAGTCTGAAATATTGCCAGGTTGGGATCCAGATCAAATAAATTCAATAGAAGTAGACAAGATAGTGACAGCACATTTAGGGTATGCTTCATATAAGTGTTTGTGGTATAGGGCTCCTACTTTAGGGTTGTTTGATGGCCGCAGACCACTTAGGGATGATGGAGATGTTCATCAATTTCTGAGTGATGTCAAGGGTTTCTCTGAAGTTGAGTTTTATGTTGAGCACTTGGAAGAAACTGGAGTACAAACTGGTGAATTGCAGAAAGGGACACAGATATTTGTGGAGGACATTGACTCTGAAACAGAGTCTGCTTTTGTGAGTGTAGCAAGGGAGGCAGAGGCTGAGATTGACAGTCTTGCAAGGGGGGTGAGTGAGGTAAGGGCGGTGTCTGAAGTTGTGAGTGAAGAGAGTGTGGTGCACGAGGGTGTGAGTGAAAAGAGAGTGCTGCCTGAGGGTGTGAGAGAGGAGGTTGTGGTGCATGGGGGTGTGAGTGAACAGAGGACTGTGTCTGAGGTTGTGAGTGAACAGGGGGGCTCCACTTGATCCACCTTTCATGAGAAGGGCACCTGGGAGGCCCAAAAAGCAGAGGAGGAAAACAAATGATGAGCCCAGAGACCCCAATATGCTGAGGAGGTACCAGACCACAATTCAGTGTAGGAGGTGTGGTGAACCAGGGCATAACAAAAGGACTTGTACTGGTAAGCAAGCTGCTGACAGGGCTATACCAGTGGGAGGGAACAAGGTGAGATAATGATTAATTTTGTTTAGTACAATTGATTATATTCTGTCATATGCATTACTGATTAGGTTGAGGTTGTTTCCCTTTCAGGATAATTCCCAGATGCTTCATCCTGAACAAAGGGCAAGTGGGAGTGGATCTGCTCAAGCAAGAAATGATGGTGCTGTTGAAACTGGTGAACAAGAACAATTGTTGACTACTAGAAGGAGAACTAGAAGAGCAAGTGGGAGTGGAGCTAATCAACAAGGGAATGATGCTGCTGTTGAAACTGGTGCACAACAACCAGGGGTGACTACTACAAAGAGAACTACAAGAGCAAGTGGGATTGGAGCTGCTAGTGAAGGAAATGGCGTTGCTGTTGATACCAATGCACATGAAGCTGCTCCAACTAGAAGGAGACCTCCAAGGGCAAGTAGAAGGAGACAACCTCAAGGTGAAGCCTCCCAAGCTGCACAACCAGTTCAAAATCATCAACCAATTCAACCTCAGCAGCCAGTTCAAGCACCATATATACTGACACAGTGCTCACAGACAGCCAGCTCAATAACAACTCATGCTCCAGGGGTAGCAAGTGGTTCTCAGGGAACTGGAAGGCCTGGGAAGAAGCAGAAGCTTGTTGTTTTAGGATGATGTTAAGCAAAGCAACAATGCATAATAAGATTTTTTTGTTAGGCTGCTGCCAAAGTGTTATGTTATCTTGTTCTGGGCAGAACCTTATTACTGTTATTTTGTGTTACTCGAGTATGTTAATGCTTTCAAGTTGTGTGTAACTTGACTATGTCACTTGCTTTCAAGTTGTGTGTAACTTGACTATGCTATTTTCTGTTATGGATGATGTTCTGTTATGGATGATGTTTAGTATTCAGTTATTCTGAATGTTGTTTATGGATGATGATGGTCAGTTAGGCTATTTGCATATGATGTTTACAAATTAATAGGAATTCATTCAATATGTAACATAGGAATCAAAGAAAATAGGATAGAACTGAGTAATTTTCATTGCATTCATATTCAAGTTAAAAAAAAACCAGGCTGCCAGACATGATGACAATAACATACCAAACCTCAAACTACATACCCCCACAAATACTACCTAAAAAATCATGCTTTGATAACCATGATACCAATAACAATGATCAACAGTACAATCACAATAACACACAACCCTAAACACCTAATTAAAAACATCTCCTTCTTCTTCAAGACTTCAATCTGACTCAGCAATCCAGAAATCATCAAGTTCTGGCGTGTATTTACAGGAGGATCATGCCATTTGAAGAACCCACACCTCCTTACCCCTACCCTGCAATTTTGCCCAGAACAAATATTAGTTTTTTGATGTAAGAAAATTACATTTTAATTGAAAGTTTGTTTCAGAAAGTACCTGGTATTGTCCACACCCATAGAACCTTCGACCCAAATTTTCCTCTGTCCATGAAGTCCTTAACGGAGACAACACCCCACAGTCACAGTAGAGAGTTCTACGAACAGTGGCATCACTGTAAGTGCTTGTCGAAGATTGGCTCCCATCGTTAACTCTTGTCATGCTTCTTCGTTCTCCTTCAATCTCTTATGGATTTTCGAATGCCCTTCGTGTTCCTCTTCTCACTTCTGGCCTTCGTGTTCCTCTGCTAGCCTTCGTGTTCCTCTGCTAGCCTTCGTCTTCCTCTTCTCTCTTATGGCCTTCGTTCGTCTTCCTCTTGTCTCTCCTTGCCGTCGTGCTCCTGCTCCCTTCTGAATCTAGGGCAGATGTTAAGAGGAAGAAGAAGATGGTGATGTAATTTAGGGAAGTCACGTGTTTGTCACGTGATTTTTTTTTCTCAAGCATAAATGAGCTTAGTGGCAGCTTAGTGGCATCCTGGTGGACATGTGACAGAGACACGTCAATTAATGAAAGCCAGGTCAGCATCTGCCGTTAGCTTTCAGACGGCAAACTAACGGAAGGATCGAATCTGCACATTTTGAAACATGAGGGAGCGAATCTGCTCCTTTTAAACATGGGGGAGGAACTTCGCACAACGGTGAAACATGAGGGAGGAAAACTGCAATTAAGCCATCTTTAATTAATGACAAAAGTTCATTAATTGCAAAACTCTTGAAAGATTAACCTTTACAAATCTTGCGGAAGTAAACATCATCCCAAAACTTTCGAATTAAATAAAATAAGTATGATTATACATCTAAAACCAAAGTAAATTACATCAACTTTATTTATCCAAATGTAAGAAAAATAATTGTTCAATGCTTCCTGAACTCGGTACTCTCAACCCAAATAGAAAATGGATGTCTCTCTTCTTCCTCTTCATCAGGAGTGTAGTCGTCATCCGGTAGTGGCTCGTCACGGAGTATCAGCTTCCAGGAATGGGTCGTCGCCGTTATCTTCACGGCCATCTACCCCCCCCCCCACAAATAACAAATAAACAAGTAGCGCAAGGGTCCGGTCGCAAACAAAATAATCACAATCCATATCATAAAGCACAATAATCATTCGTTATGGAATTTAAGTTTTATGACAGTTTGTCAGTTAGACTAGCGCATCCTCACATCACACAACCCACCAAAACTCCTTGGCCAATCACATACATCCGCAGATGTATAATCACATGGATTCGCAATGATCCACAATCTCAAGTCTCACGGTGACCGCAGTCAACCAAATCACATGGATCCACATTGATCCACAAAATCTTCCTCGCGTGCAAGCTACCGTTTGTCTCTAACGGCACCATCGTTTTCATGGCCCATAGTCTTCACTAGACCTATGTCCGATTAATCACATTTTACTTGCAAGCGATTTAAGTCTCATTCTCTTTATATTAAGGCTCTAAAGTCAATCCTAGAGTCTGATTATTCTCTTCACACAACAATATTAACAGCACAACAATCACAGAGGGCAAATGGGATTACAGCTAGGTGAGCGACCCTTTGAACTATTAATTAAATAGCAATACCAGTAAATTAAATATTCAAGACATGTCATTTCATTCCAACTAGATTCAAACATGTTATTTGCATATATTACAATTTCTCAATAAAAATTTCAGCACCACAGCATGTAATAGAACATGATAACAAAAGCAAGAAATTCAGCCAGAAATTTCCCCAAGAGGGCCACGGCCGAAACAACAACAACACAGAATTCTCTAACAATTTTATTTTTCTCATATATGAATTCCTAGGCCATTTTCCAGCAATCATAAATCACATAACTCATCACCTAAAATTCAGATTTAGCAACTAGGATCATATTACACAAATCTCATGGCAAACTACCAATTTCTTGACATAATTTCATATGATTATAAGAGAGCATTAAGATAGACTAGGGCATCATGACCTACATCAAACATAGCATTTAGAGCATAACCAGACCTAGCATCGTATGAAAGATTTCCAGCAAGCATATCATGTCCAAAACCTCATGGAAAACCTTCTAAATCACAACATAATATAAGGCAAATCTTAGCAAGAATTCCTAGGTAACCTACCCCTCCTAGGACCGGCCCTTACCTTGCTAAAACCTTGATGAAAGAAGGATTCTTTGCTGTAGAAGAGATCCAACAGCTGCTGTCCAGTCCCTTTCTTTCTTCTCCACTCGATCTCTCCCTCTCGTTCCCTCGATCTCTCTCTCTCTCGCACGGCTTCCCTTCGTCGTGCGTGCGGCGGCCGGCGATGCTAGGGTTCAAGGAGGTGGCGGTGGCTCTAGATCAAACTCTAGGGCTGCTGCTGCGTTCTCTTCAAGTCTCCTCTCCTTTCCTTTCCCCCTCTCTCGGCTGCTCCCTCTCTTCTTCTCCCTCTCTTACTCGATTCTCTCTCTCGGCCTCTCCCTTCTTTCTCTCTTCTTTCTTTTCTTTTCTTCTCTTCTGCTTTTCTTACGTGAGTGCAGCACTTCTATTTCTGCATGAGGAGGAAAAATAAGGGTTTCTTCCCCCCCCCTCACCCCTTATCACTTGCGGCTACACTATAGGTGGGCTAGGGTTTTGATTTTTCTTCTTTTTAAGCCAAAAACAAGGCAAGCCCTAGACCCACTAATCAGTGTTTTAAATTGCGGACCGCATCACAAATTGCGGCCGCAATATTGCCGTTGCGGCGGTGTCCGCAACCGCATCTCACCGCAATTGCGGAGTGATTTAAAATCTCATGTAGCGGCCGCAACATAACCGCAACTCACCCGCAACTCGCTGCAACGTTGCCGCAACCCACCCGCAATGCACCCTTTCAGCCGCATCTGAACTTTCCACGCCACAAGCTCCTAACTTTCTTCCGATGTAAGGGTCAACTATGCTGTTAT
This sequence comes from Lotus japonicus, assembly GCF_012489685.1. NCBI lineage: Eukaryota > Viridiplantae > Streptophyta > Magnoliopsida > Fabales > Fabaceae > Lotus > Lotus japonicus. Next base: position 13,453,425 of record NC_080042.1, read on the forward strand.
GAAGAGTTGTTGTCCCATTTTAGATCGTGGTTGAGTATTTGAGTACACAAAGACAGGAAAAATAGCAGAATTACAAAGGAAAACAGAGGACACGATGACAGGGAAAATAGACAAAACAAGGGACCAAGAAATCAGCAGTGATCCAAGCAGCAGGGACAAGAGCACCTCTGCCCCAAGTTCGTCAATGGCTCCCTCCAATATTGGTGTCTCACAAAGCCATGGAAACTGATTTGAGGGAGGGGCAGGTGAAATTGGGGAAAAGGACCTTTGGTAGTCGTGGTTTTTTCTCTCTGAGGTAGATAAGATTAGTGTTGGAGAAGTAGAAAAAATAGAATAGAATAAGGGAATAAGGTTTTTTTTTAATGGGAATTCCATGATTTTAATTTAAATTGAACCATTGTTATACTTGTATATGTTTGAATGTTATTTAAAACAATCTACTATTATATATAAAAGATTTGTATTAATTATGTATAATTTTTTTTACTTTTTGTAAATTTTATTTTAAAAATCACACTGCAATGTCCGCAACCCGCATTGCGGTAAGCGCATTGGCCGCATCCGCAACGACCGCATCCGCAACCGCAACCGCGACCGCATCCGCAATTTAAAACACTACCACTAATCACACACTTAAGCAGGTCTGAATCAAAAGAGAACCTAATCACTTTTTATTAAAAACAAGATTAAAACCGGAATTAAAAGGAAAAATTACCAATTAATCCGCTGGCACCGTACAGCCCTAACCATCTTCACTAAAACTAGGATATCTCGAGCTACAAAGATCGGAATGACCTTAAACCATTTGGAGAATTTTCTTAACGTAAAGGTCTACAACTCTCATGAAGAAAGGTTTCCCAAATTTGGTCGTTAAGACCCTCTAAAAATTCGCACAAAGTGACAGCCAGAATCTGTCAAAACTCAAACCTTGTCAAAACCTTCATTTTTATTCAATAAATCACTTAAGTAATACATAGTTAAGGTTAGGGTCTTACAGTCTCCAGTTAAGACAGTTATTCGCTACTTTTCTATTCATGTGCACAATAAGTAAACAAGATTTCGTTTGGAATGCTACATGGAGGTTACTAGCTGGCGAATTTTTGTATGAAAAAAGGAGAGTACTTCAAATATCAGGTTGTATATTACTATTAATTTTGTGGTCTTTTTCATTTTTTCACTTTAATTATCTATTTTTTCACTTTAATGTGTATTTACCTTTAACACATTTTTTAGATATTTTTATAGACAATAATCAGTTGAAAAATTATGTTTGGTTGAGATAGAAAAAATCCTCCAACGAAATGACACGGGGATGAAGGATCTTAGTTGTTTACCATATTCGATATTGGATGATGTGGAAGAATTTCAAAACAAGTTCATAGTGGAGGAGTTTAACTATAGTAAAGAAGAAATGACAGCTAAACATGCATGCTTTCTAAATATGATGACATATGAATAGAATGGTGTGTATGACAACACAATGCAATCAGTGTTGTCTAATAATGGTGGATTTGTATTTTTGTATGGATATGAAGGAAGTGGAAAAATTTTCGTCTTGATTACTTTATCTGTGGTCATCCGTTCAATGGGTATGAATCATTTGGGATGAAACTCATATGTTAAATAGGAATTGTTTTGATGCACTAAATAGGACTTTTAGAGAATCATGAGACAAGAAGATGAAAGCAACAAGAACAATTCATTTGACGGTAAGGTTGTAGTTCTTGGTAGTGACTTCAGACAAATTCTTCCGACCATTTCAAAATGGGGTAGGCAAGACATCGTATCTGCTGCGGTAAATTCTTCTGATCTGTGGAAGCTCACTAGAAACATGAGATTAGGAATGGCAGGGTCACCATAACACACATCAGTGATAAAAGAATTTGTTGAGTGAATTCTCAAAATTGGTGATGGTGATTTCAATTCAAATAAGCGTGGTGAATCAGATATTGAAATTTCAGCAGATCTTTTAATACATGATAGTGAAAATCCTCTTCTCGATTTGGTTGGCTTCACCTTCCCCAATCTGTTGCAAAACATGAAGAATGACAAGTTTTTGAGGAACAATGCCCTACCTTGGAATCTGTTGAGAAGGTTAGTGATTTTAGCCTTGAGTTACTTCCAGGAAATACTACGGAGTACTTGAGCTCTGATAGCACTTGCAAATAAGATGAGGACACCGAACTAGAGTCCGAGTGATTTACTACTGAGTTCTTAAATGATATTTCATGCTCCGAAGTTCCAAATCACAAAATAACTTTGAAGAAATGTGTTCTTATAATGCTTTTGAGAAATATAGATCAAGCAGCCGGTTTATGCAATGAGACGTGACTAATTGTGGATGATCTTGGAACAAACATTTCCACTGTAATAACATGAACCAACATTGGGGATGACATTTGCATTCCAAGAATGGACATGGTGTCATATGACTTAGGTTACTCGTTTAAGTTTGAAAGACGCAATTTTCGACCAGTCTGTGCTATGCAATGACTATAAATAAAAGTCAAGGTTAGTCATTGTCCCATGTTGTTCTATACCTTTCTTGCCCAATATTCACACATGGCCAATTTTATGTAGCTCTCTCAAGAGTAAGGTCAAGAAATTATCAGTTACCACTGTTGATATTAACATCATCATAGATATCATGGGTTCGCTTACGAACGTCGAAACTGACAACTCATATGACCGAAATAGGGTGCTCACGAAAATTAAAGAAATTGAGATTGAATCTGATGGGTATATTTTTATTTTATTTTACAAGAGTAAAAATGGTTATATTTCAAATAAAAAAATGTAAATTAATCCATAATATATACATTCAGGGGTTTTTCTAGGTCCAATCATCGCCTGCGTGGCGCATCATGATTGGCTAAATTCAATAAAAATCCTACATGACATTCATTCATTCTTTCCTCTTAATGTACACCCTTCTCCTTAACCTACACTCCTCTCACTTTAAAAGCTTATATAAGACTCTTATTCTTCATTAATCTCTCCATTATTTGAATTTCTCCATCATCTTATTTGCACAACTCTCAACCTTTCTTGGTCTCCGGAACTTTCAGCCGCCTCATGCGTGTTGTGATTTTTTGAGTTTTCTACATGGCTTCAAGATCTCCTTTTGTGGTTCTTCATGACTATACAAAGGTAATTTATTATTCTCCTTCGAAATCAATTTTTCATGTCCTTGGTGTGTTTTATTGTAATCCAATATCATTCCTTCAAAATTCATGTGTTATTGACCCTGATATGCGTTTCTCCTCACTCCCTTTCAACAATTTTTTTACTGGATTATGGTGTCATTAGACCTATAGACGCTGAAAATAACAATTTCATGGATATGGATCAAGAGTATTTTTTTTATTATTGATCCCGTGAGTGTTCACAACACAATTGATCTCATGGTTTTTTTTGGAACATGTGCAAAAAAAACATTAAAAAAGCACATAACTTTAATTAATAAAAAAGTATAAATCATTTGTTCAAAAAAATTTAAGCAATAACTCGAAATTAAACTCTTGACACACTTGGTGCACTAACTGGGAATTAGATTTCTCAACCCATCATTTAGAATTGCCACCCCACTTAAAAGTGGGGAAAAACCAAAATTGCCCCTCCGTGTTTTACTCCAGAGGTTGAACATTCGGATTGATCCGCATGTTCAACTTTCGGATTGTATTAATATTAGAACAGAACACAGATCAATTCAGATTCACTTTCAGTTATCAACAAAACTTCAACACTCGGAGCTCTCAAAACTCACGACCAAAAGCGACCCAGAAGCGACCAAAAGCGAACAAGAATCGCGACCGAGGTAATTCGATTCCCTTTGTGACAGTATCTGGTTTGAGAGATCCGAATCTTGAAGTTTCATATTAATCCAGTTCAACAACTCTCAGACGTCTTAAAAAGGGGGGTGGCAAATTTAATTATCAACCAGTCCGAACCTTATAGTTCTGGAGAGATCCGAAACTTATAGCCCTGGATCACTCTTACCAGATGCAACAGAATGTGTAACACCCCGATTTCGGTGGCGTCACTTTAGTAACCAAAAGAAAAACTTAAGCGGAAAAACGTGAATTATTTTTTTTTTGATAATATAATTAAAGACAGAAACATTAAACATTCACGACGGAAGATAGAAGAAACTAATATACATCTATATATATATATACAAGCCCCGCTAAAACAAACCACGTCGCGAGTGACCTCCAGCGACGGGTGACAGAAAGGAAGTAACGCCCGAAGGCAATATGTACAATCCAAGGTAAAACCTGTGTCCGCAACACCATACCTCAAAATCTGAGAACAAATTGGCCCAGCGGCCTAAGGAAGACCTCCTAAGTCCAACCAGCTCTCTGTAATCTCCATAAGAAAACCACACAAAAAGCTACTGTAACACCCCGATTTCGGTGGCGTCACTTTAGTAACCAAAAGTAAACTTAATGCGGAAAAACGTGAATATTTTTTTTCGATAATAACTAAGACAAGACTGAATTAAATGAAACCCAAAAGCGAAAAGTAATAGAGCTAATATACAATATCTAAACAGCCCCCGCTGTAAGTAACAACCTCGTCACGAGTAACCTCCAGTGACGGAAAGAAAAGTGTAGCGCCCGAAGGCAAAATGTACAAACCAAATCTAAAGGTAAGTGTCCGCAACACTATCCCTCAAAACTGAGAATAAGCTGGCCCATCGGCCTGAAACAAGACCTCCTAAGTCCAACCAACTCTCTGTGATTCCCGTAACGAAACCACACAAAAAGCTATAGGTGGGAAACTACCCTGTCCCGAATGAAACAAATGATGTTCAGAGCTAAGACTCTACTCCTACACTAATCCTATCTCGAGGAGCTCACACTAACACTCAATCCTACATGCTAGCATGATCGTCGCCCGAACCTGAATTCAGAACGATCTAGTCTAAGTACACCATCCGTCCTCCGCTCGCTATCGCGATGCGCTCCTGTTCCAGCATCCCAACTCTAGTTTCCCCCGAAGGGTGAACCGTCGTGAACCAGTCCGCCAAAGACATCTGACAAAGGGCGTTTGTCCGCCAAAGCACACACAGAAGACGCGAGGGTCAACTCCAAAGAATTACATAAATAATAGCACCAATAGATATAGATAAGAGAATAGCCACTTAGGCTTATAGGTAGGGATAACATCCTAGGGTTACATTTTCCATAATGAACTTAACAGCAATAATAACAATTAACATGTTCCAAATAGGGTTACCAAATAACAATCACACTCGACAACTAAATCAGTATGCATGAATGCAGGATGATTAGTCAAACAACGTCTCCGACTCTCACTCGACACGTCGCCACGTGTTCTAGGTAAATTAAAGTCTCTAAAAGCTTACCCTAAGGTAAAGTCGATTCTGCGACAAAAGACACTTCTTCACATCAACATAGTAACTCATGATGATCTCCGGATCATCCGACTCATCTCAATCCGAGGGTCACAACTGCTCAACAAGCAAAGAGTATCACATACTCGGAAACTACCGGTTTCCCGAACTTATCCCCAGGATAGCCCAACAATTAGGCATGTCAAGTCGATCCAACCCCTTGGGTTGAACATACGGACTCGCACACGCAACTCCCACAATTAGGCATGTCGAGTCATCCAACCCATCGGGATGAACATACGAACTCGCACACGCAACAAATGACAACGCCAAGTCGGTTCACTCAAAAGAGTCGAACATACGGACATTGCGCGTGTCCAATGACTATCGCCGAATCGATCCAATCCATCGGATTGAACATACGGATCCGCGCGAGTCGAAAGGTTATCGCTGAATCGATCCAATCCCTCGGATTGAACATACGGATTCACGCGAGGTAAAATGGCAATCGCTGAATCGATCCAATCCATCGGATTGAACATACGGACTTACGCGTGCCTGAGTGACTACCGCCGAATCGATCCAATCCATCGGATTGAATATACGGATTCGCGCGTGTCGAAAAGTTGTCGCTGAATCGATCCAATCCCTCGGATTGAACATACGGATTCACGCGAGTCGAAAGGTTATCGCTGAATCGATCCAATTCCTCGGATTGAACATACGGATTCACGCGTGCCTGAGTGACTACCGCCGAATCGATCCAATCCATCGGATTGAATATACGGATTCGCGCGTGTCAACAATTATTGCCGAATCGGCCCAACCCGTCGGGTTTGGACATACGGATTCGCGCCGCAAAGTCGAAGATACACCCAACAACATAGCTGCTCCAACAGCACAACCACAATAGCTGCTCCACAGCACAACAACAACCGCTGCTCCAACAGCACCACAACATCTACATACTCGAAGCCCCTCCACTTTCTCAATGCTGGGATCCGACGACACTTCTCGTTTTCCAAAATTATGATTTGCATCCAAAGCTTCCTTCCGAGATTATTACCATTACTTAAAGATTTAGAGGTTGTTTAATGTCTTATGAGTTTTCTTTACAAAATAATTATCTCTTTAGTCTTATCGCGAATCCTATAAGTTCTCGGGATCTCCTAATCCCCAAATGACTCCAGAGAATGTCTCGATCCATACAACACCACAACAAGGCCCGAATCTCATTCGTCCTTTCAAGCTTTCTCAAAACTCTCAAAATAAAATCGGCATGACCTGCCCGCTTTTCTCACCGTTCAGAAACTCAGATTATAGTGCAAAAGCAGAATTAACTCATCATAATCAATCAACATGTCATATGTCAATATCTTAAGCAATAACCACATAGCACCTAGCATATAAGGCATGCACCACACATCCTAAATTACCCAATTAGCACTTAGCATGTCATTCACTCATCAAAAACATTCAGTAGATGCATCATCTACACTGTCAGCCGAAGCCTCAGAAAACATTTTCCAATCACACACAATTCCAGTGCATAAACAGTAAACAATGTCGAAACATCGACCCTAAGCATTAACTAGAGATTCAGTGAGAAGCCCTCACCTGTAGATTCTCCAGGACGATCTCCTAACACTTGTTCACAATCAAAGCCTTGCTCCTCTGGGAATTCCTCAAAATCACCTTTAGAGCAAAACCACAGAAATACTATTAGAATCTATCGAAAACTAAGCTATCGATACTTACTAAGGTTACTCGAAGTAATCTATACTCTAAGGTACGATAATCTAGCGCGAAAGACAAGTTTTCGGAAGAGGAAATTTTCCTCCTCCCCCTTAATAGGGCTCGGCCACTTTAGGTAATTATGGGGCTCGATTTTTCTTCGATCAAACTTGGTTCCTATGCTTTCATAAGCCGTAACTAAGGGTATTCTGAACTCGGAAAAATTATCGGATCAAAAACTGTCGCAGGGGTATTTTGGTCATGATTTTTAACTTAGAAATTTCAAAACTGAAATCCCAAAAATAAAATTTTGCAGGGACGTCACCAACGACGTTTATGACAACTAATCCTACTAACACTAAGCCAAGGCGATAGTTTTTAGCCTAAAGGTTGAAGCTTTACCTCAAAAACTCCAAAAATGGGTATTTAAGGCTAAAATTGATTCCGGCGGAATTCCGGCGACATAACGGAAAATCTAATCCGGCAGAAGTGATCTTGGGCACATATAGAAGAGGTTTAGAATCAGAAATGAAAGATTCAGGATAGTTTTGCAAAAACCCATAAACTATCCGCTCAGAAAACTCTACAGAAAAGCTATGGAAAAAGCGATCAGAGGTAAGGATTAGCGACTATACCTCGAAACCTTGAAGCAGCAACTGATTAATCAACGATCAAGCAAGAGATGAAGAAAAACTCTTCTTCCTTCCTCTTCAATGGAGCTCGCGGGTTTGGGAGAGAAATGGAGGAGTTCTTGTAAATTTTCTCACCTTTCTTGCTATATGTAGAAGATGGAAATTCGCGGCGAAATGAAAGTTTCGCGAATCTGATTTTTCCGGCGTCATTCTTCATGAATTCTAAGATATGTTTTGGCGAAAGAATTCCAAAACTAAAATGAGGTCTCCTTATATTTTTGGCAACAAATGCATAGTCGGTGTAAAACTATTTTACCCGATAAGTTGCTTTTTGCATCGAATGTCGGAATAGAAAACTTCCTTCAGAAGAAAGATTGAAATCATCAAGAGAAATGGGTGTACGCGTGTGGAATATTCATTTGAAGCTCTGAATAGAAAAAGTCTTCATTGTCGAGAAATTCTAGGGTTTTGAAATACCAGGGTTTCGGTTTCGGCAAACTTCCGATGATTGGAATCGGACGTGCGTAGATCCTAGAGTTTCGCCTCGAAACGGTTGTGATATATGGAAAAAGAGAAGTTCTAACATTTCTCTGAAGATTTTTGGAATTAACTTCCGTCGTGCCTAAAAGTGAAAATTAGCTATATACTAGGGTTTCTGACCTAGGTTAAGCGTATAACGATCGTGCTATAACTTAAATCGACTTCGATAAAATCCTTTGACTTTTCCTGAACTTTCTCCTTCATAAATATATTTCCTTTAATAAACTTTTGTTCAGGTTTCCCTTCTCAATACGTCAAACCTAATCGTGAATGGAAATCTCTTCCACTTATTCTAAGCTTAAAAACTTGGGTCTTACAGCTACCGGCAGGAAACTACCCTGTCCCAAAATCGAAAAGCATGACGGTCAGAGCAACGACACTACTCCTACACTAATCCCAACTCGAGGAGCCCACACTAGCACTCGATCCTACACGCTAGCGCGGTCGTCGTCCGAATCTGCATCTAGGACAACTAAGTCGACATACACAACGCTACCCTCTCTATCCACCCGTAGGCGCTCCTGCACTGGTCTCTCGGGCTCGGGGCCCGGACCAGGATCCTCGATGACAGCAGCAGTAAACGAACTGGACTCCGTCGAAGTCCCACCCACTAGCACCTCCTCAGAGGGGTCCTCATCATCCGAAGATAATGGTGGTGGTGGTGGTCCTCCCAGGCCGGGTCCACAATGCACGCCGGGCGGCAAGTTGAAGCTCACTATATGCCTCCTCATCACCCCCTCCGTCAAGCGTCTGAATCGGTCAACACGGTCCTCCATGATCCGACCAGTGTAGGTCGCACGGTGGCCTATGGGGTCGACCACCCATGCACCTGGGTCGTCCTGGTCAAGCATCTCGAATCTGGTCCCCCCCGAGGGGCTGACCATCGTAAACCAATCCGCCATACTCATCTGATAATGGCGTAGTCCGCCCAAACACACACAGAAGACGCGAGGGTCAACTCCAAAGAATTATATAAATATTAAAGCCAGATATATATATATGGGATAATAATTATTAGCCTCTCAGGCTTATAAGTTCAGAGATAACATCTTAGGGTTTCATGTATCACAACGAATATAAAAGATCATAATAACAATTAGCATGCCTCAAATAGGATAAACAAGTACCAATCACACTCAACAACTAAGTCAGAATGTATGTTGCATGCAATGCAATGTTTGTTAACAAGATGCATTCCGGAAGAAGGATGGACATCAACGAGGCGGCCCTAACACCAGCCACGGTGGGTACCTTCCTGCTCGCGTGTCTCTTACACCACACAAAAGTAGTCAGATCAGCAGTGAACCCGTAGGTCTGCCATTCCGTCTGCTACTAAGGACCACCGTAGTGTCCTAAATATGGAAATCCGGGTCTTATGACCATTTTGGAATCCACCGAGGTCCGGTATCACGCCGTGTATTAACCTCAAAATGAGTGCATGAATGCAAGTGATTAGCCAAACAACGTCTCCGACCTCACTCGACACGTCGCCACGTGTTCTAAATAACTTAATGTCTCTAAAAGAATACCCTAAGGTAAATGTCGATTCTGCGACAAAATGAATTAATCAAGAGAAGAAAGAATGTACTTTGGAACTCATGGTTCCCGGCTAAACTTTAGATAGCCAAACAACAAACTGCTCATCGAGCGAAAAGGTACCGAAGTACTTGGAAACTTCTAGTTTCCGGCTAAACTTTAGATAGCCAAACAGTAAACTGCTCATCGAGCAAAAGAGTATCAACATACTCGAAAACTTGTAAGTTCCTCAAAACTTGGACTCGACGACACTTCTCATATTTTCAGGACTAATATTCAGGCTCTAAGCTCTTATCTAAGGTTGTTATCATTGTTCAAGGGGTTTAGAGATTGATTAATGTCTTATGAACTTTCCTTGAGAAAATAGATTTCTTTTAGTCTTATGATACTTCCTATGAGTTTCAGGGATCCCATAATCCCAATTAATTTCTGAGAAGGTCTCGATCCATTAAAATATAACAAGGTCCGAACTTCGTTCGTCCTTTCAAACTCTCTCAAAATCTCATAAAAATTCGGCATGACTTGCCCGTAATCCTCACTCTCCAGAAACATAGGCACGAGTGGAATAGCATAAATAAAACAGCTCAATCAATAAGCATAAACAACATATTCCAACACATCCTAAATTAACCATGTAGCACATAGCATGTGAATCATTTAGCACACAATATCATGGCATCAAGTACTCAACAAGATCGGCCGAAGCCTCAGAAATCATTTCAGACATTTAGCAATTAAGTGCATAACACATAAATCAAGTCGAATTCGTCGACACCTAAAGCATTATCTAGAAATTCAGAGAGTAGCCCTCACCGGTGGGTCCTCCAGCTTCCTCCTCACGGGTTCCTTCACGCTCCTCTACTTGATTTCCAGGAAACTCCTCAAATGAACCTTAAGCAAAATCAGAGAAATCAACACAACGAATCAGATACTCAGCAAACAATAAGTCCTAGGGTCACACGGAACACTACAAACTCCGTGGTACGACAATCTAACGCGTTAAGACGAGTTTTCGAAAAAGTCGGATTCCCGCTCTCGGCCACTTTCCTTAATTGGGAGGGTCGATTTTTCTTCGATCAAACTCGGTTCCTAGGTTATCATACGCCGTAACTAAGACGGTTCTAAGCTCGGAAAAATTTTCGGATCGAAAACTGATATAGGGGTAGTTTGGTCATTATTTTCAGCTCAGAAATTCAAAATTGGATTTTTGAAAAAAAAATTGGATGGGAACGTCAACAACGACGTTTATGACGATTAATCCTACTAGCACTAAGCCAAGTCGATAGTTTTCAGCTTAAAGGTTGCGACTTTGCCCAAAAATGGGTATTTGGTGCAAAAATTGATCCCGGCGGCATTTCGTCGACATCTGACAAAATCTAATCCGCAGAACACGCTCAGGAGCATGCAGGGAATAAGTTTAGACACTGAAATCAGCTTATTTGAACAGTTTTTCAAAAAGCTCAAAACTTTGAGCACAGAAAGACATAGAAGAAGTCGACAGAAACGACGATCGGAAGAGAGATATAGTTTACCTACCTCAAGGTCTTCGATTAGCAACGATCGATGAAGCAAACGGGCAAGAAACGTCGAAGATCTGGATCCTCTCTTCCTCTCTTGGAGCTCGCGGGTTTGGGGAGGGAAATGGGTGAGTTTTTTTGAAAATATCTCATTTTCTAGCTATTTATAGGTTTTGGAAAATGCAGAAAAATGATTTTTTTGCGATTCCGATTTTTCCTGCGCGTTCCTCTGCGAATTCTAAGATAGGTTCTGGCGACAGAATTCCAGAACTCAAAACGGAATTCTTGGAATTAAACCAAATGATCCAAAGTCGGCATGAGTCGGTGTAAGTCGGTTTATCCCGAAAAACTACTTTTTGCAGTGATCGTCGGAAGAGAAAACTTCCTTCTGAAGAAAGATTAGGAATAACGAGAGAAATAGGAGAACACGGGTGGAATCTTCATTTGAAGCTCCGAATAGAAAAAGTCTTCATCGTCTGTCGATCTTAGGTTTCTCGAACTATCAGGGATTCCGTTTCGGCAAACTTCCGAGAATTGGAATTTGACGTTCGTACTTTCCAGGTTTTCGCATCGAAATAATTGTTTATAGACGAAAAAGAGAAGTTCTAACATTTCCCTGAAGATTTTAGGAACTAGTTTCCATCGTGTCCTAATGTGTAAATTAACGATTCACTAAAACCTTTGACCTAGGATTAGGCGTATGTTAGTCGTGCTATAACTCTTATCGGTTTTTCGATAAAATTCTTGGACTTTTCCTGAACCTTTTCCTTCACAAATTTATTTTAATCAAATAAACCCTTATATTTTATTCACTTATCCAAAGCTTAAAACTTGGGCCTTACAGAATGAAGTAAGTTAAGACCAAACCAAAGACATATCAATTATTCATTTATGTTAATATATATATATATATATATATATATATATATATGTAAAGCTCACTTGAGCTATAAGTATTAAATGCATTAAATAATGAAGTTAAACAAATTTTTATTCAACTTTTTTTTTTAATTTTTAATTAGTAATTGTTAAACTTTTCAATCTCTCATATTTTAAATAAAATATTGATATTATTTAAATTTTAATTATTAATGAGGGAAATTTTTAAGTAATAATAATAATTGAAATTGACTAACTTTACACTAATAACAATATTACATAGTTAATAGTAATTTTTTATACTTCTTTCTAATTGTAAAACTTTCTAATTTTTTATATATTAAAATTAAAATTAATTTAATAATAATTATTCATCATAAGTTGAGGAATTAAAAAAAAAAACTTATTACTATTTTTTACACCACCTACTAAAATGTAAAAGTAAAAGTTACTTTGAACCTTTGTATTAACATTTTCATTTGTATTAAATAAGTTATATTAAAATATTAAAAATGAATAAAACTGCCTAAGTCATTAGCTATTTAAACACCTATTAAAATGTATAATTAAATTGAAATTTTGTTATAAATACACCAAAAAAACAAAAAAAATTGTATTATATACATTAAACTAAACTAAAACCTGATCAATAATATTTTCAAATTAATAAGTTATTCAACTACCAACTAATTTTCATGTTTGTTATATAAGGTAAAATAGAACATGAAAAAAGACTCCTGAAACATAACTCTTTAGTTCTCTAAAAATGTGTGGAAAAATAAAAACGAAACAAGACACTCTAATAAACAAAAACTTCACTTTTATTTCAGGTAGGGAAGTTAATACGAGTTAGTGTAATGATTTAATAAAATATTTAATTAGATACAAAAATATTTCAAAATATATATATTAGTCATAGTCATTTATTTTTTAATTTAATTATCATTAAAAAATTCATTAAATACATTAAGCAGTAAAATCTTCCTAGCTTTGTACTAAAATAAAGGAAGCAATAGAAAATTTCTTTGTAATTAATATATTAAATAATAAAATTAAAAACTGAAAAAATTGTATTTTCAAGAGTAATTCAACTACCTAAATTGAATAATAATGGTCATAAACTTTAAAAATTGACTTGAATTTCGCATTAGGGAAAAATAACAAAAATTAAACTTGATTAATGACAAAAAAATGTTATCAATAAATAATTTAGGTAAAATAGTTTAAATTTTAAAATGACGCTATAAGGTATTTACTATTAACTATAACGTAACGTTCAAAAAAATCTACAGCGTATGTGTGTTTTATTTGAAGAAACAATCTCAATATAATTTTATGATCTTATTATATATTAGTAAAAATGATTTTGAGCACGCTTAATAGAGAAAAATAGTTATGACCGAAGTTGAATAAATATAAATTTATTACATAATTCTTAATCTATTTAATTTATATCTTATTATAGTTGAAAAAGATGAAATTACTTTATTTTTCACGATTTTAACATGTGTAAACCTGTTTGGGAAATTGTGATTACCCTTTCCAAAAAATGACTTTCCCCGAAAAAAGTACAAAAAATGGTAAAAAAACTTTTTTAATGGCATTAAAAACTCATTGCTTAATCTTTTTTTCAAATGGACTGTATTATTTTTCACATTATTAAATAAATAAATAATTAAATTTATAAAATGATCTAACATGTGTAAATCTATTGGGGAAATTGTAATTGCCCTTTCCAAAAAATGACTTTCTCCGTAAAAAGTACAAAAAATGGTAAAACAACTTTTTCGATGGCATTAAAAACTTATTGCTTAATCTTTTTTTCAAATGGACTGTATTATTTTTCACGTTATTAAATAAATAAATAATTAAATTTATAAAATGATCCAATGTTGATTATTAAATATTAATTATTAAATTCGAGTAATATTAATATTAATTATTTATAAAGAAAACTCCAACGCTATTTATTGAAAAGTCTTTTTTTTCAAAATTATTGAAATAATGAACACAATTATTATTTTTTATTTTAAAATAAAAATTATTTTAATATTTATGTAATAATTTAAACTGTAATTATTATTATATAATGTTAAAAAATGTTGTAAATAAACCCGTGCAACGGACGGGTATAATACCTAGTAATCATGTATTTCCAAACACCTGGAAGCTTCACAAACATAACAGAAGATTAATATTAGTTCTTTACTAATTCTATATTAAAGACTATTTGTGTAACTTTTCAAATGCTTAACTTAGATTATGTATTGTTATTTTGCTTCAGTTTTTAAATGCTTAACTTGCATTATGTATTGTAATTTTTCTTAAATTGGATTATGTAACTTTTCAATTTTAAATTCATGGTATTTTTCCAGCAATTGGACTAAAGTCATGGTACTGAACTGTAATTAACGCATCCGAACACATAATTCTCGGACGGAGTCCAAAATCTCAACAACTGGACTGGGGTAGAGGTTTAAGTCCCGGAAGGTAGTCCCCAACATTTTTTTAAAAAGGCTGGAGTGGCAATTCTAAATAATGGGGTGGGAAATCTAATTCTCCTGGACTAACTGGTTTCCGAATCTTATTCCTCCCCTTTTGCAATGCTTATCCTCCTCGCGGATACCCCATTTCACGAAATCACCCAATTCCTCAATCATATTACTCCACACAGCTCTTGAGATTGAAGTAGAGGAAACCCAAAGTGTTTGATTAGTTAGGGCTATGAGCTACACACAAAGGTGCTTGCCGCAATTTTTACACATCAGAGACCGCAGCGCACTGTTACCACCTCCACTCAGGTACCTCTCATCACTTATTTGGTTGATTTTTTAGGGGTGGTGGTGATAATTGATGATCACGAGTATGTGAGCTGCTTATGGAACTGCAAAGAGTGAGGTGGGAGGGTGTTCTATGGGAGTGAGTGAGTGATGGGGAAAGGAGGAGAGGTTTTAATTTTAATTTTATTACATTTGGTAGAGAGGATGGATTTAAAATAATCCTCGTTTATTAGATTTATACATAGCCCCCCGTAGGATAGCTCAAGTGGTTGGAGCTGGGGGACATATGAGTTGGGTAGGGGAGGTCCAGGGATCGATTCCTGCGGGTGGAAATAAGTTGGGCTAGGTTGTGCTTTGCTTAAATAGGCTTGACCTACTAAATAGAATTTTAAAAAAGCCTTAACTTTGTCTGTTTATTAAGTCGGTCTGACCTAAGCCTGTCCCGTGTCGGCAGTCTGACCTACTTCTTACCCTCAATTCAGAGAACTAATTCCATAAAAAAAATAAACTACTCTATATTTGTAGTTGTAGACTTGTAGCAAAGGTTTCTCCCTTCTAACCCCTAAATCTTCTGACAATTCTGTAACTTTTTAACTTCTTGCAGCCTCTCGCTTAAACACCAAGGGCAATCAAAACACAGGTAAATCCTTCAACCCTCGTTGAAATTTCAATAACTTCTAATCTATAATTTTTAAGGTAACATTTGATAGACATATTACTATGTGAATGGGATGGAAGTGGATGAAGAGCAGAACACAACAGACTCTTCAGTTCCATTTATAGTTTAGGACTTTAGGCTGTATCTTGTCAAATGTTACGTAAAATAATTATAATTGTTCCTTGTTTTTATCTATTCATTTGTTAAATTTTTTCTTTTTCTCTTTTATCTTTTGGGAAATCGAATGTTCTGCTCCTGGATAGCTAATTCGTTTCTATGCTGTACGCTTTATAATTGGAATGAAAAACTAGAACTTTGTAGTAGTTACTATAATATTTTTCTAGATGAGTAGATCAAGTGGGAACATGCTTGATACATGATTAAGCACCAATTAATTGGTTGTACCGTGGTTTATTGTTTTATACTGTTGGCTTGAGAAAATCTTACAATCTTTCAAGCTATTTGTGAATGAATCCTGACAATCTGAATTATGTAATAAGTCATATGATTATGTGTAATTGGTTAAATGGATAGAAGCTCACGAAACAGTCTAATTATTTCCATTTATTTTCTGATTAACTTGTTCTAAATTATGTTCAACTGTAGGAGGGTTGTTAAAATGTCTGCAGCTGAACTCACTAACTCTAGGATCTCATATGAGTCCTTTGCAATAAAGCCTCCCGTACACCCTACTTACGATTTAAAAGGCATTATCAAGTTAGCCCTTGCAGAAGATGCCGGTGATCGAGGTTTTTGCCTTAACTTTCTTCTGGTTTCATGCACTAGCTGTCTTGTTTCTTCCTAATTTTGAATTTTATGAATTCTATAAGCACTCTTGAGTTGCTGTCTTCTTTCTTTATTTAAAAACGAAGATGTATCTTTTTCTTTGCCATTGAGCTTCTTCTGCAAAATAAAATAAGAATTACAAAAATTACGGATGCCTACTATGTTATTTGGTACTTATACTGTACTGTATACATGGCATTGAGATTTGAGTACAATTTTTTTTTTCAATTGTAGGTGATGTAACATGCATGGCTACCATTCCATTTGACATGGAAGTTGAAGCTTATTTCTTGGCGAAGGAGGATGGCATCATTGCTGGAATTGCACTTGCTGATATGATATTTCATGAGGTTGATACTTCTTTGAAGGTATGAAAGCACTGAGAAGATGTCCTACCACTATATGTGCATTTAGTACTTGGCTGAATCATTGCTGTATTGCTCTCAAATATCAGGTGGAGTGGTCTAAAAATGATGGAGATTTTATCCACAAGGGGCTACAATTTGGAAAAGTTCGAGGTAAGACATTATTTGGAAAACATAATTACAAAAGCCAATGAAATAAAGTACATTATTAGTTTGTAGTTGGTTTCATTAAATGCTTCTATGAATCGTCAGCAATTCATGTGTAGGGCGGGCACACAACATTATCGTAGCTGAAAGGGTAGTGCTAAACTTTATGCAGAGGATGAGTGGGATTGCAACTTTAACTAAGGTATTTTTGTTTTAAATAATTTTTTTTTAGATTCTCTTGTATGCTTAAATCTACATTATAATATTATATGCTGATTGCCATGAAATCTTATTGAACTTAGGTAGCTAACATTACATGCTATTTTTGAAGTTCCCTGTAAGGTGTTGATGACATTAGATGTTAATAAATGGCAATATGAGGACTAGTGCATCAAAATTACGAAATGGCTGAATTTTTTAGAAAGAGGGAGAAATTCCCGCTTTAGCATTCATGGTTACTGGTTGAGTATCTTTTTGATACAAATTTTTTATCATTTCATCCTCTTTCTGGTCGAATTTTGTCACATACAACTTCGCAAAATTATATGAGGGATTATGCAAATGGCAACAATTAACAACAACGATCTTCTGATATCCTACCTTGTGGGATTGGCTACATGCATTGATTAATGCTATTGAGCTATATCAAAAACTAGATTTACAACAAAACCGTTTAGATTGAGTTCTTTTTAAGTGCTTTTCATATTGTTTCTCTTCTCACATTACTGGATCATGTTGGGCACATCCCAATACGTGCCACTCCAACACTCCCTTGTATATATGATAGGATCAGAGGTAGGCCTGTGGTTAATGTGTATGTTAGGAGGCCAACTAAGGATAAGTAATTGAGTCAGTTAGGGGCTTTTGTGTAATAAGGGGTTTGTTAAGGGACTTAAAGTCCAATTAGTAGAATAAGTGTATGATGGCTATAAATAGCTGATAGCCAGTTGGTTATTCAGTTTTTGGTTAGTTGGGATTGGCATAACTGAATTGTGGAATTCAGTTGGGTTTTCTCTTCCTCTGTAACCGTTTTCTGTTCTGTTCAATAAGATTCTTCTCCATTTCTGGAGAATTCTCATCTTGTTCCCAATTTCTCAAGGATCTTGATTACCAGTTCTAACACTGGTATCAGAGCACCGATCTTGGTGCCCTGATTTGCTTCCGCTGAAGAGTTCGTGAATGCCAGAAGAATTTTGGAGATGGTGACCACTCGCGCGGTATCACAGGTTGGAGATGAAGCTTCGACAGAGAAAGAGGAGCTTCGAGCTCGCATGGAGCTTAACGAAGCCAAAACCAAGCGCATGGAAGATGCGATTCAGGAAAACGAGGCCAGAGCAAAGAGAATCGAAGATTCGCTCTTCGCGGTTCTCACAAAATTGGGGATTTCCACTGTTGATGAAACCCTAGCTCGTGAAGTGCAAGCTGAGGAAGGAATCGACCCCAATCCCGATCGCGATAAAGGTAGCAGTAGCAGTAGATGGAGAAAATTGGAGATTCCAATTTTTGGAGGTGATGATGCTTACGGTTGGACTCACAAATTGGAGCGCTATTTTGCTTTGAGAGGTGTTGAGGAAGATGATCGCATGCAAGCAACACTCTTGGCTTTGGAAGGGAAGGCTCTAAGCTGGTTTCAATGGTGGGAGAGGTGTAATCCAGCACCTACATGGGAGGGTTTCAAACTCGCAGTAATCAGAAGGTTTCAACCAGCAATGGTGCAGAATCCTTTTGAATTGTTGTTATCCTTGAAGCAAACCAGTACTGTAGAAAGCTATGTTGAAGAATTTGAGAAATATGTGGGAGCACTGAAAGAAATTGATCAAGATTTTGCTAAAGGAATCTTCCTGAATGGCTTGAAGGAGGAGGTTAGAGTAGAGGTAAAACTGTATGAACTTTCCTCTTTGACTGCTGTTATTCAGAAATCTCTAATGATAGAACAGAAAAATTCAGTTTTGAATAAGCCTAGTTCCAGCAATTATTCTAAGCCTAATAGCTATAATAGAAGTAACACATTCAATAGAGTGGTAACTGTGGATGCTAAGGGTCTTGGAGATAAGAAAACTGAGGCAGTAGCTGGAAATTCTAGTACTAGTAGTGTTGGAACAACTACTACAATCAGAAGTGGAGATTATAGGCATCTCACTAGTGCTGAAATGAGAGACAAGAGGGAAAAGAAGCTCTGTTTTAGATGTGATGAGCCTTACAGCAGGGAACACAGGTGCAAGAATAAGCAATTGAGAATGATTATTATGGAGGAGGAGGAGGGCAGTGAAGGAGAGGAAGGAGACATGGATGTGGAGCAGTTCAAGTCTATTCAGTTGTCAATTTACTCCATGGCTGGTCTGACAACTGCTAAATCTTGGAAGATTGCAGGAACCTTAAGAGGGCAATCAGTGGTGGTGCTCATTGATTGTGGAGCTTCCCACAATTTCATTGCAGAAGAGACTGCATTCCAGCTTCAAATTCCAGTATTGGCTACTCCAAAGTATGTTGTGGAGGTGGGGGATGGACACAAGGTCAAATGTCAAGGGAAATGCCAGCAATTATTATTGAATGTGCAAGGGGTGGACATCTTACAAGACTTTTACCTGTTTGGGTTGCAGGGGGTTGACCTGGTTTTGGGTCTTGACTGGTTAGCAAGCCTAGGAAAGGTGAAGGCAGACTTTGGAAAATTAGAGCTGTCTCTCAAGTAGGGAAACAAATGGATGAAGATTTCTTGTGATCCAGCATTGGCCAAAACTCAGCTATCTTTGGGCTCTCTTATGCAAGTACTCAAAACTGAGGAGGAGGGATTATTACTCCATTGTACAGAGGAAATTCCAGAGAATAGGAAGGAGTTGCCAGTACCATTGGCACTTTCAGAAGTGTTGCAACAATTTGATTCTGTCTTCCAAGATCTTGAAGGGTTACCACCTTCAAGGGTGCAAGACCATGCCATACATCTTAAGGAGGTGGCTGAAATTCCAAATTTAAGACCATACAAATGTCCTCATTTTCAGAAGTCAGAGGTAGGAAAGCTGGTTGGGGAAATGCTACAAGCTGAGATAATAAGGCCTAGTATAAGCCCTTACTCTAGTCCTATTATTTTGGTGAAAAAGAAGGATGGAGGGTGGAGGTTTTGTGTTGATTATAGGGCTTTGAATAAGATTACAGTTCCAAACAAGTTTCCTATCCCCATTATTGAGGAATTGCTGGATGAGATTGGGGGAGCCCAAGTCTTCTCTAAGCTTGACCTCAAATCTGGTTATCACCAAATTAGAATGAGGGCTGAGGATATAGAAAAGACTGCATTTAGAACTCATGAAGGTCACTATGAGTTTCTTGTTATGCCTTTTGGCCTTACAAATGCTCCCTCCACATTCCAAGCATTAATGAACAAAGTCTTGAAACCATTTCTGAGGAGGTTTGCCTTGGTCTTCTTTGATGATATCTTGGTGTATAGCAAGAGTATTTCTGATCATGTCTCTCATTTAGGCCAAGTGTTGGAGGTCTTAGACAGCAATTTCTTGAAGGCCAATAGGAAGAAGTGTAGCTTTGGTCAAGACAGCTTAGAATACTTGGGACACATCATTTCTGGGCAAGGAGTTGCTGCAGATTTGAAGAAGGTAGAAGCTATGCAGCAGTGGCCTATACCAAAGGATATCAAGGGATTGAGAGGGTTCCTTGGCTTGACTGGATATTACAGGAAATTTGTGAAGGACTATGGTAAGTTAGCCAAACCTTTGACTGACTTGACTAAGAAAGATGGGTTCAAATGGAGTGAAGAGGCTACTCATGCCTTTAATACTTTGAAATCTGCCATGGTGGAACTACCATTGCTTGCTGTTCCAGATTTATCAAAACAGTTTGTAATTGAAACTGATGCTTCCAGCAGAGGCCTAGGGGCAGTTCTAATGCAGGAAGGTCGACCTCTGGCTTTTTGGAGTAAGGGCCATTCAAAGAGGACACAACAGAGGTAAGTTTATGAAAGAGAACTTATGGCACTAGTACATGCAGTTCAGAGGTGGAAACACTACTTAATAGGAAGGCATTTTGTGATAAAAACTGATCAACGGAGTTTAAGGTTTTTGACTGATCAGAGATTGTTCACTGATGATCAATTTAAATGGGCTGTGAAGCTCATTGGCATGGACTTTGAAATTCAGTACAAACCAGGGGTGGAAAACAAGGTTGCTGATGCCTTGTCTAGGAGGGATATGTACTGTGCTTTATCTGTAATCAACAGTGATGACACAGCAGCATGGATTCAGGAGGTCGATCAGGATGAGGAGTTACAACAAATCAAGCAGGCCCTGGTGGTTTCACCTACTTCTCATTCAGGTTATACTCTCAAACAGGGACTGCTGCACTACCAAGGCAAATTAGTTCTTTCCAGCTCTTCTAATCGAATTCCCCTACTCATTTCAGAGTGTCATGCCACACCTACTGGTGGCCATTCTGGATTATGAAGAACTTACAAGAGAATTTCCAGTTTTCTCTATTGGAAGGGGATGAAAAAGGATATTCAGCAATTTATAGCTGAATGTGATGTGTGTCAGAAAAATAAGTATGCCACATTAGCTCCAGCTGGTTTATTACAGCCATTACCCATTCCATCTCAGGTATGGCAGGACATCTCTATGGATTTTGTCACTGGATTGCCAAGGGTGAGAGCTAAAGACACTATATTGGTAGTGGTTGATAGGTTAACAAAGTATGCTCACTTCCTAGCTTTGGGACATCCCTTTACAGCCAAGGATGTGGCCCTGCTTTTTACTTCTGAAGTGGTCAAATTGCATGGTTTTCCCTCTACCATCATCACTGATAGGGATTCCATTTTTCTGAGTTATTTTTGGAAAGAACTTTTCAAACTATCAGGCACTTTGCTGAAATACAGCACATCCTACCATCCACAAACTGATGGTCAAACTGAAGTTAATCGATGCTTGGAAACCTATCTCAGGTGTTATGTGGGGCCCAATCCCAAGAGGTGGTTGGAGGGGTTGATGTGGGCAGAGTATTGGTATAATACTACCCACCATATCTCAGCTGGTATGACTCCATTTAAGGCCCTCTATGGCAGGGAACCCCCAGTGCTGGTTAGGAGCTGTACAATTCCTTCTAAAATTGAAGATGTGAACTAGTTGGTACAGCATAGAGATGAGTTGTTAGGTCTCTTACAATCAGTGTTATAAAACTCGGCTCGGACCGGCCGGTTCGACCGGTCCGACCGGGAATCGGACACCTGACCGGTTCGAGTTACACATCGGATCGGCCATGCAATTGACCCAGTGGGAACCGGAACAACTCGGCCGGTTCAGACAAAAAATCGATGACTCGGGTTTGAAAGGTTGGACCGGCAAGTCACATTTTGAACCAAGAAAAAAATCTTCTCCCCGTTTTTTTGGTGCCACCCAACCCAATTACATCATCAGATCAATGAACAAAAGAAGTTACAGGGAAGAATCCCAGAAATAAGAAAAAGGAAGAAACAAGAACAACCCAGTAGCAAACATAGGACGCAAAACAGAGTAGATCCTTCGTTCAATGCTCTTGCCAAGATCGTTAGAATGCCTCAATAACAAAGCCATCTTCATATCTGTGTAAAACCAAAAATGAAAAACCAGATCTAAATGAAAGGCTGCGCACAAAGTTTCTTTTATAGTTAGGGTTTCACACTTTCACCTTATTAGTTACTAGAATCAGGGAAATGGGCCGTATGTTTTTTTTTTATTATACACACTAAGTGGTTTTTGCTATTTGCTTCTATTATCTAAGTATTTGGGTCACCGTTTTATTCTTTTATTCTTTTCAACTGAATATGTAGATCTTTGACCAAAAAATAAACTGAATATGTAGACATTAGAGCAAATCAAAAGAGTTAATTTCTTAAATACATGTTTCAGATCTAATTCGTTGGTGTTGGTTTTTAATAAATCATATAATAAGTTAAGTTTAAAGATTATATGCCATATACAATTTTTTTTCTCACTTGTTAAATATTGTTTGGTTATATTATGAAATTAATTTTTTTAGTAGACACCGAGTCAAGCGGTTCAACCATCGACTCACTGGTTGAACCAGTGACCCATTGACCCAGTCCCCTCACCGAGTCGATCACCGGTCCGAGTTTAATAACACTGCTTACAACAACATCTGCTGAAGGCCCAAGATTTAATGAAGGCTCAAGCAGATAAGCATAGGAGGGATATTACTTTTGCTGTAGAGGATTGGGTTTACTTGAAATTGCAACCTTATAAGTTGAAATCCCTGGCTCATAGACCCTATGCTAAACTGGCTGCTCGGTATTATGGACCTTACCAGGTTGTAGAAAGGGTAGGAGAAGTGGCTTACAAGTTGGCATTACCTGCTCATGCCAAGATACATCCTGTCTTCCATGTTTCACAGTTGAAGGCAGCTCTCAAACCTCAACAACAACCTCAGCCGCTTCCTCCTATGCTCAATGAGGAGTATGAATTAGCAGTCGAACCTGCAGATTTACTAGAATGGAGGACAACTGCTCAGGGACATCTGGAAGTTCTCATCTCGTGGCAGGGCCTTCCACCATGTGAGAATTCTTGGGAATTGGCTGCTGATATACTGGCTACTTTTCCTCAATTTCCCCTTGAGGACAAGGTGGTTCTTTTAGGGGGGAGTATTGATAGGATCAGAGGTAGGCCTGTGGTTAATGTGTATGTTAGGAGGCCAACTAAGGATAAGTAATTGAGTCAGTTAGGGGCTTTTGTGTAATAAGGGGTTTGTTAAGGGACTTAAAGTCCAATTAGTAGAATAAGTGTATGATGGCTATAAATAGCTGATAGCCAGTTGGTTATTCAGTTTTTGGTTAGTTGGGATTGGCATAACTGAATTGTGGAATTCAGTTGGGTTTTCTCTTCCTCTGTAACCGTTTTCTGTTCTGTTCAATAAGATTCTTCTCCATTTCTGGAGAATTCTCATCTTGTTCCCAATTTCTCAAGGATCTTGATTACCAGTTCTAACAATATATTCTTTCCATGTCCCCTCATCTATACTATACTTGGTTTGTCGTTGGTTCCATTACCCGATATTCACTACCACCATATAGCATTTCTGATCTTACGGTCATCCGGCAGATTTTTCTTTTGAACTTGGTAGCTAGTTTGCAATCATAGCTTATACTTAAAACAAATCCCTGTTACTTTCTGATAGGAGCTGATTTTACAACTAACAAAAGGCGGAGTCCGTAAGGGAATTCGAGATTTCTTGGAATTCAAACAGACCAGAAAAAAAAAGTATACAGGACACGGAAACTCTAAGAGAGAGATTCCTAACTTTAGGAATGGTCAATGGTCAATCCCAGCCAAATTTCCCTACCCACTCTCCACTGCCTTTCCTTTTTATCCTTTCATTTCTTCTCATACTCCTTGCCATGTTTCCAAGTTTGTTATAACCTTGCATCACAAATTCCTCATCTCCCCCTTACTCATATTGTTCGCAAGATTGTTGTCATATGTAACCTAAGAGCTTTTCAAATTGTTGATGTTAGTATGTCTTAACTGTTGCACATATTTTATACAAATGTAATGAGCAAATTATAGTCACAAATGTGAAAAGCGAGTTGATTTGTACTACAAATTCAGATTGGATTAAAAAGATGGTGTTAGGATCAAGGGTAGACCTATTGTCTCGCAAGTCTATGTTAGGAGACAAAATAAGGATTAGTTAGTCCATGTTTAGGACTGACTTAGAATAAATACTTTCTTAAAGGACTAGTTTGTAATATAGCAAACTAGGATATAAATAGCTTTACTGTTAGTGAGAAGTGAGTTTTTGGAAACAGTTGAGTCTTGAACTGAATTGAGGAATTCAGTTAGCTAGAGAGAGAAAGTGGTTTCTCTTCCAAACTGTATCCAAGCTTGTTCTTCAAGAAATCCAAATCTTCTCTAATCTCAATTGCATTTTCCTTCTCTGTTCTTGATTTTTTCCCCAATTACTGTTAACCTAGATCTACCAGTTCTAACACTGGTATCAGAGCACCGATTCTGGTGCCCTGATTTCGTTTCCGCTGAAGTAATTCTACTGTGAAATCGCGTTCTGTGGAGGAATCGACTATGGTGATGACTCGCGCTTCTGCTATGGGTGATGGCGAAGGCAACTCAGAGAGTGAGGAGCTTCGGGTTCGCGTGGAGGTGAACGAAGCTAGGACCAAGCAGGTTGAAGACGCAATTGCAGAGACTGCAGTTCGAGCTAGGAGGATTGAGGATACACTTCACGCAGTGCTCACTAGGTTGGGAATCGCAACCCTAGATGAGGTAGGGACGTGTGATGTGCGATCTGAAACTGTCTTGGAGTCCAATTTGGATCGTGACAGAACAGGGAGCAAATGGAGGAAGCTGGAAATTCCAGTGTTTGGCGGTGATGATGCATTTGGCTGGGTACAAAAATTGGAGAGATACTTCCAATTGAGGGAAGTTACTGAAGAAGAAAAGATGCAAGCAACCTTGCTTGCTCTAGAAGGGAAAGCACTGAGTTGGTTTCAGTGGTGGGAAAGGTGCAATCCTAGGCCTTCGTGGGAAGCATTCAAAGTGGCTGTAGTGAGGAGGTTTCAACCTGCCATGATGCAAAATCCTTTTGAGTTACTACTGTCTTTGAAACAAACTGATACTGTAGAAGTCTTTGTGGAGGAATTTGAGAAATATGTAGGGGCTCTAAGAGATAGATCAAGATTTTGCCAAGGGAATCTTCTTGAATGGCTTGAAGGAGGAGATTCGTGTAGAGGTAAAACTTTATGAATTGACTACTTTAACTTCAGTAATTCAAAAAGCTTTAATGATAGAACAGAAGAATCTGGTTTTACAAAAAGCTATTCCCAACCCTAGCAATAGAGGGAGTGGATATTATAGGAATAATCCTTTTAATAAGGTTGTGACTGTTGAATCAAAGTCATTGGGAGATAAGAAAACAGAAACTGGTTCTAGTAGTAGTGCTAATACTGCTAATGTAGCTCCTGCTTTGAGAAGTGGAGATTATAGGCAATTGTCTAGTGCAGAAATGAAAGAAAAAAGGGAAAAAAGGCTATGTTTCAGGTGTGATGAGCCTTTCAGTAGGGAACATAGATGCAAGAATAAGCATCTAAGAATGGTGATTATGGAGGAAGAAGAAGAAGAGGAATTGGCAGTTCCTGGAGAAGAAGACAAAAGTATGAAATCCTTGCAATTATCACGTCATTCCATAGCTGGTTTTACTTCTGCAAAGTCTTGGAAGGTGAGGGGATTCATCAATGGCCAGGAAGTAGTAATCCTCATAGATTGTGGAGCTTCCCACAATTTTGTTTCACATGAATTAGTGGCCTCCCTGCAACTGCACATTAGCCCTACAGCAAGTTATACTGTGGAAGTGGGGGATGGATACAAGGTAAGATGTCAAGGCAAGTGTGAGGGGTTGATGGTGGACATTCAAGGGATTCAGTTCCAGCAGGAATATTACTTGTTTGGGTTACAAGGCATTGATTTGGTGCTAGGCCTTGAATGGTTGGCCAGCTTAGGATAAGTAAAAGCTGACTTTGGAAAGCTGAAATTGTCCATTAAACAGGGAGATGAATGGAAGTTAATTACTGGAAATCCTGCTCTCACTAAAAGTCAAATTAGTGTTAGGTCCTTCATGAATTTACTGAAGGCAGAAGGAGAGGGTTGGCTACTGCAGTTGATAGCTGAGCCAAGTCCAGCTAGGAAGGAAGAGGAAATTTGTCCAGAATTGAGTGCAGCTTTGGGAGAATTTGATGAAGTATTCCAGGACATTCAGGGATTACCACCTTCAAGGAAGCATGATCATGCCATACATTTGAAGGTAGGAGCTTGTTGAAAATCTTCAACTGAATTTCATTGATTGAAAAGGTAAAGATTACAATGAGTGATCTCAGTATTTATAGAGAATACAAGGCTTGCTAAGCAAGCTACCAACTCTAACAGAATCAGTTATGTGACAGCTGTAATGACAGCTCACATGACAGCTGTATTGACAGCTCATTCTAACAGAATGTAACTAACTCAAATATTAACTATACTACTAACAGTAACTAACTTCTTAATCAGAGTAATGTGTACTCTACTCTAATAGGCCCCCTCAAACTCAAGGTGGGGGAGAAAGTGATTTCTCAATCACATTGAGTTTGCCACGAAGAGTTTCAAAACGAAGTGGTGATAGAGCCTTGGTAAACAAATCTGCCAGCTGATCAACAGAAGGAATGTGATGCACAAAAAGAGACTTGTTGAGAACTTTTTCCCTCACAAAGAAGATGTCAAGCTCCATATGTTTAGTGCGAGTGTGAAGAACTGGGTTATGAGTCAAAGCCACTGCACCCATGTTATCACAAAACACCCTAGGAGGAGAAAAAGGAATCTGCAACTCCTGCAAAAGAGACTGAACCCACAACAGTTCAGCAGAGGTATTAGCTAGGCTCCTGTATTCGGCTTCAGTACTCGATCTAGCCACTAGGGTTTGCTTCTTTGAGCTCCAAGAGACAAGGTTGGGACCAAAAAAGACACAAGAGCCTGAGGTGGATCTCCTGTCATCAGGATCTGATCCCCAATCTGCATCACAAAAGGCCACAAGAGGGACTGGAGTGTGCAAACTACAAGGCTTGAGGTGCAGGCCATGAAAGAGAGTACCCTTAAGGTATCTTAGGATCCTTTTAACAGCCTTCCAATGCTCTTCTAGAGGCTGACTTAGAAACTGACAGACTTTGTTAACTGCAAAGCTAATCTCAGGTCTTGTTAAAGTTGCATATTGGAGAGCACCAACTATTGATCTATAGAGAGTTGGGTCAGCAAAGTAATCTGCTCCATATTTGCTGAGTTTTGCTCCACTAACCATGGGAGTAGAGATCCCCTTGGCCTCTCCCATTTCTGCCCTTTCAAGAAGGTCAGTTATATATTTAGTTTGTGTCAAAAGCAAGGACCTGTCCTGAAGATGATGCACTTGAACACCAAGAAAGTAGTCAAGTTGGCCTAATTGCTTCAAGGAAAATTCAGAGTTGAGGTTCTGCACTACTTTCTGAACCAGAGGCAAGGAATTGCCTGTAATGATAATATCATCTACATAGACTAGTATGTAGATGCAGCAAGTTGGAGTGTAGAAAGTGAAGAGAGATGGATCACATCTACTTGGTTTAAAACCATACTTCACAAGGGCTGACTTCAATCTGTCAAACCAAGCTCTTGGGGCCTGTTTAAGGCCATAAAGAGCTTTGTTAAGTCTGCAAACAAGAGATTTGTCTTCATGCTGAAATCCACTTGGTTGCTGCATGTATACCTCCTCTTGAAGAGCTCCATTTAAAAAGGCATTATTCACATCAAGTTGATGAATATGCCACCTCTTAGTAATGGCAAGGGAAAGAATGAGCCTAATAGTTATAGGCTTCACCACAGGGGAAAAGGTTTCTGAATAATCAAACCCCTTGACTTGATGGTAACCTTTGGCCACAAGTCTGGCCTTATACCTATTGATGGTGCCATCTGCATTTTCCTTCACCCTAAAAACCCATTTACAACCAATTGGCTTCCTATCCTTGGGAAGTGGAACCAATGTCCATGTATTGTTAGCAAGCAATGCATCATATTCAGCCTTCATTGCAGCTAACCACTTAGGATCTTTGAGAGCTTGCTTGGTGGTAGCTGGCTCAGCTTGAGTGAGCAGTAAAGTTGGAAATAATCTGGGCATGACTATGCCAGATTTTGCTCTTGTCTGCATAGGGTGAGTATTTCCCACTGGCTGAGGAATAGGAGCAGAAGAGGAAGAACCAGTCGAAGCTACTTCAGCTACTTCAGTGGCAGTAGCTGCTGGTGTAGGTGGAGATTGTTGCTGAACAGAAGCTTCACCCTGAGAAAAATTCCCAGAAGAAGAGGCTGCAACTGAGTCTTGACCTTGAAAAGGCTGCTGTTGCTGAACAGGAACTTGAGGAGCTAAAACAGGAATTTCTGAAGGGATTCCTTGTGCAGATGAATCAAACCCAGCAGAGAAAAACAGGGTAGGATAGGGAAATTTAACTTCATCAAAAATAACATCCCTTGACACAAAAATCCTACCATCACCATCCATGCATTTGTACCCTTGATGAGATGATGAGTAACCAACAAACACACACTCCTTGGACCTGAGTGACAGCTTAGAGTGTGTATAAGGCCTCAAGTGAGGATAACAAGCACAACCAAACACCCTAAGTATCTTGTAATCAGGAAGAGTCTTGAACAACTTGAAATAAGGAGTCTCATTGGCCAAAACAGCAGTAGGAAGACGATTAATAAGAAAAACTGCAGCCAGGAATGCATGATCCCAGTATTGAGAAGGCATTTTAGCAAATGCAAGTAATGAAAGGCCAGTTTCTATGATATGGCGATGCTTCCTTTCAACACTACCATTTTGATGGTGTGTGTAGGGGCATGTCAATTGATGCACTATGCCAAGCTTAGCAAAATGAGATTGTAAAGGTTTAAATTCAGTGCCATTATCTGTTTGGACAGCCTTTATTTTCAGATTAAACCTTAACTCTACCATAGCTTGGAACTTAAGAAAAACAGAGGAAGTTTCAGATTTGTGCCTAAGTGGATAAATCCATGTGAAACGAGAGTAAGCATCAACACAAGTCAAAAAATAAGAGTAACCACAAGAAGACTCAATGGAGGAAGGACCCCATAAGTCAGCAAAAACAAGCTCTAAAGGTGTAGCATAAACAGTAGTAGAAGAGGAAGAGGGTAACTTGTGAGACTTTGCTACACAACAAGCTGAACATTTAGAAAATTTTGCTTTATTAGACAATGATATATTACATTTGGACAAAGCAGAATGTAAAGCCTCATGATGAGGATGACCTAGCCTACAATGCCACAAGTCATAGGCAGTAGGATCTACATTATTAACAGAAGACACAAGAGAAAATGAACTAGCACTAGGTACACTTGAAGATGAGCTAGCACTAGGTACATTGGACAAAGGAACTGAAGCAGAAAAGACAGATGGAGCAGCTACTGGTGAAACAGATGTAGATGAAACAGATGAAGCTGGAGGAAGGGTTGGAACATGCATCCCTTCAAAATTGTATAAACCATCAGGACCAACAGTTCCTTTGAGCAAAACCCTAGAAGTTTCCTGACATTTGACAACACAATAGGATGAGTGAAACTCAAAAAAGACACGATTATCACGAGCAAACTTGCTTACACTAACTAAGTTCTTGGTGATGTTAGGAACTAGAAGCAGATTATTCATAGTGAGTGTAGTGTGTTTATGATAAGGAGATGGAAAAGAGGCATGTCCAACAGAAATAATAGGCAAACCTTGTCCATTTCCCATGAGATATGATCATTACCATTTAGGGAAACACTGTCAGAAACAACTGAGGCATCATTGGTAACATGATGTGTAGCTCCAGAATCTGGAAACCATGAGCTAAGATTTGCTGCAGCAGGAGTGTTAGTACCAGTAGTAGATGAAGTAGGTCCAGTAAGCATAGCCTGTGGAGCTCTAACTGGAGGATTTCCAGGTCTTGATCCACCAGAAAACTGAGAAGAGTTCCACTGTGATCCTCCAGATGGTTGGAAACCAAACTGCTGAGCAAAATTTCCCATGCCTAAACCTTGAGGAAATTGACCAAACATGTTTGGAAAGCCTCCATACTGTGATGTACCAAACTGAGAAGGTACACCAAATTGTGAGAAGCCAAACTGAGGCAACATCTGAGAATGCATAGGCAGTGGCATACCAAAACCAGTTGGCTGCAAGCCAAACATGCCAGTAGAACCAGTAGAACCAGATGATGAACCACGATGGTAGCAAATACTAGCATCATGCCCATACTTCTTGCAAATCTGGCATTGAACACTTCGATTTCCTCCTCGTCCACCGCGAGAGTTGTTACTGCCGTTACGACCACCGTAACCGCCACGAGAACCGCCATAACTGCCGCGATTATCGTAGGAACGATCATCGTAGGAGTTTTCAGAGGAACCTGAAGCATAGTTAGCCTCAGAGGTCGTCGGCGACGATGTTGATGAAGAAGACGACGACACCGGTGCAGGTTGCGTCGCCGGTGACGCAACTTGAGAAAGGAGCGCTGACGGAGGATTCGCACTCAACTGACGCGTGCGAGAACGCTCAAGACGCGCTTCATGCGCGATAACCATAGCTTCAGCTTGCGAGATCGTGCAAGGGAACTCGCGACTGTAGATGATAGTCATGAGATGACTATACTCGTCGGGAAGACCATCAAAAATCGCTTCAAGGTGCTCGCGAAACGATACAGGATCTCCGATCGAGAGCAGAGCATTGACGATGGCCTTGATTCGCTTGAGGAACTCAGAAGCAGTCTTCGATCCCTTGGTTATGGATCTCAATTCCGATCGCAGCTGCGTCGATTGTGCAAGCGATTGTGCTTGAAAGAAATCAAGCACAGCTTCCCAGATCTGCCAGGACTGAGTGCAGTTGACAACGGTTGGAAGCACTGATGAAGACAGAGACGAGAGAAGCCAGGTGAACAAAGCAGAATCCTGTTGATCCCATACCTGATATGCAGGATTCTCTACTGCATTCACGCGATCCTCCTCACTGAGAAATCGAGGAGGAATATCAGGATGAACAAGAAAATTCTGCAATCGATGAGTTCTAACGATGCCTTCAACGTGCTGCTTCCATGAGAGAAAATTGGAATCATCAAGCTTCAGAACGAGCTTGTGAACCAGAGAAGAAGAAGCCAATTGTGGTTGAAGAACTGCAACTGGAACAGGAACTGCAGTTTCTGGTGCATGACCTTCATCAGCCATGGTGATGAAGAAGAAAGAGGAAAAAAAAAACGAAAATCTAGAGAGAGAGATCTTCAAGGATCGTACTCAGCTCTTGATACCATGTTGAAAATCTTCAACTGAATTTCATTGATTGAAAAGGTAAAGATTACAATGAGTGATCTCAGTATTTATAGAGAATACAAGGCTTGCTAAGCAAGCTACCAACTCTAACAGAATCAGTTATGTGACAGCTGTAATGACAGCTCACATGACAGCTGTATTGACAGCTCATTCTAACAGAATGTAACTAACTCAAATATTAACTATACTACTAACAGTAACTAACTTCTTAATCAGAGTAATGTGTACTCTACTCTAATAGAGCTGATATTCCTAATCTGAGACCTTACAAAATTCCACATTTCCAGAAATCTGAGGTGGAAAAGATGGTTCAGGAGATGTTACATTCAGGAATTATTAGGCCTAGCATTAGCCCTTTTGCTAGTTCTATCATTTTGGTTAAAAAGAAAGATGGAGGATGGAGATTTTGTGTGGATTATAGAGCTTTGAATAAGGTGACTATCCCCAACAAATTTCCTATACCTGTTATTGAAGAACTTTTGGATGAAATAGGGGGAGCTACTATTTTCTCTAAACTGGACCTTAAATCTGGCTTTCACCAAATCAAAATGAGGGATGAGGATGTGGCTAAGACAGCTTTTAGAACTCATGAGGGCCATTATGAGTTCTTGGTCATGCCTTTTGGGCTCACCAATGCTCCTTCCACTTTCCAAGCCTTGATGAATGACATTCCCAAGCCATTTTTGAGGCGGTTTGTTCTAGTCTTCTTTGATGACATTTTGGTCTATAGTAAGGACCAAGAAGCTCATATATCTCATCTCAAGCAAGTGTTGGCTACACTTCAGCTCCATTCTCTTAAGGCAAACAAAAAGAAATGTACTTTTGGCCAGACCAGTCTAGAGTATTTAGGGCACATTATTTCAGGACAGGGGGTAGCGGCTGATGAGAAGAAAGTAGAGGCAATGCAACTCTGGCCAATTCCTACAGAAATCAAGGGATTGAGGGGTTTCCTAGGGTTGACAGGCTACTACAGTAGATTTGTCAAAGATTATGGAAAAATAGCTAAACCCTTAACAGATTTGACCAAAAAAGATGCATTTGTATGGTCAGCAGAAGCTACAACTTCTTTTCAAGCTCTCAAGCAGGCTATGGTTCAATTACCATTATTGACAGTCCTAAATTTTGATAAAACCTTTGTAGTTGAAACTGATGCATCCAGTAAGGGGATTGGGGCAGTCGTCATGCAAGAGGGGAAGCCTTTGGCATATTGGAGTAAGGGCCTTTCTCCTAGATCCCAACTTAAATCTGTGTATGAGAAGGAATTGATGGCCCTAGTTCAAGCTGTCCAGAGATGGAAGCACTACCTTTTGGGCAGACATTTCATCATAAAGACTGATCAAACAAGCCTCAAGTTTTTGCAAGACCAGAGATTATATAATGAAGAGCAATTTAAGTGGGCAGTTAAGCTCATAGGGCTGGGTTTTGAGATCCAATATAAGCCAGGAGTTGACAATAAAGTGGTTGATGCTTTATCTAGAAGGGACATGTATTCTTTTATTTCTATGGTCCAAACAGATGAGGCTGAGGAATGGGCTCAAGAAGCTGATAGAGATCCCACTTTACAGAAGATTAAGCAGGATCTATTGCTCAATTCCTCTTCACATCCTGGTTATGAGCTGAAACAAGGCCTCTTGAGATATAAGGGCAGGTTAGTCCTCTCTCCTCAGTCCAATAAGATCCCAGTCATCATAGCTGAATGTCATGCTACAGTATCTGGGGGACATTCTGGTATCTTTAGGACTTATAAAAGGATTGCTAGTTTCTTATTTTGGCCTGGCATGAGAAGTGATATTCAGAAGTTTGTGGCTGCTTGTGAAATTTGTCAAAGAAGCAAGTACCAAGCTTTGTCCCCAGCTGGTTTGTTACAACCTCTTCCCATTCCTTCCCAAGTATGGCAGGACATTTCTATGGATTTTGTGGGAGGGTTACCCAGAGTTAAAGGGAAAGACACAGTGCTAGTAGTGGTGGACAGGTTGACTAAGTATGCTCATTTCCTTTCTTTGGGGCACCCCTATTCTGCCAAAGATGTGGCTATGCTTTTCATCCATGAAGTGGTTAAACTGCATGGTTTTCCAGCTACCATAATTTCTGACAGAGACCCTCTTTTCTTAAGTATTTTCTGGAGAGAATTATTCAGACTATCTGGCACTCTCCTGAAGATGAGCACCTCTTACCATCCTCAAACTGATGGTCAAACAGAGGTGCTGAATAGATGTCTTGAAACCTATTTGAGGTGTTATGTTGGACCCACACCTAGGAAGTGGTTGGAGGGTTTGCATTGGGCAGAATATTGGTACAATACCAATTTTCAAGTTTCTGCTGGCATGACTCCCTTTAAGGCTCTATATGGTAGAGATCCACCTATTTTGGTGAAGGGTTGTGTGGAACTAACCAAGCTGGATGATTTATCTCAGTTGCTACAGCAAAGAGATGTGTTGTTATCCCAATTGCAGCAGAATTTGCTTAAAGCTCAGGCTTCCATGCGGACTCAAGCTGATAAGCATAGGAGGGATGTTGAGTATGTGGTTGGTGATTGGGTATATCTCAAACTTCATCCCTATAAGATGAAGTCTATGGCTACTAGGACCTATCCTAAGCTTTCTGCAAGGTTTTATGGTCCTTTCCAGATTGTGGCTAAAGTAGGTCAGGTTGCTTATAAGTTGGACCTGCCTCCTACGGCTCGCATACATCCTGTTTTTCATGTTTCTGTTCTCAAAAAGGCTGTTGCTCCGGGTCACACTCCTCAACCTCTTCCTGATACTTTGACTGAGGAATTTTGCTTGGAGGTGGAACCTGCTGACTTGCTGGATTGGCGGCAAAATGCTCAGGGTCAATTGGAAGTGTTGCTGTCTTGGAAGAACTTACCAGCTCATGAGAATTCGTGGGAATTAGCCACTGCCATTATGTCTCACTTTCCTGATTTTCCCCTTGAGGACAAGGTGGTTCTTTTAGGGGGGTATTGTTAGGATCAAGGGTAGACCTATTGTCTCGCAAGTCTATGTTAGGAGACAAAATAAGGATTAGTTAGTCCATGTTTAGGACTGACTTAGAATAAATACTTTCTTAAAGGACTAGTTTGTAATATAGCAAACTAGGATATAAATAGCTTTACTGTTAGTGAGAAGTGAGTTTTTGGAAACAGTTGAGTCTTGAACTGAATTGAGGAATTCAGTTAGCTAGAGAGAGAAAGTGGTTTCTCTTCCAAACTGTATCCAAGCTTGTTCTTCAAGAAATCCAAATCTTCTCTGATCTCAATTGCATTTTCCTTCTCTGTTCTTGATTTTTTCCCCAATTACTGTTAACCTAGATCTACCAGTTCTAACAGATGGTTGTGTTACTTCTCACCTGGCTTAGTGATTATGGGATCTATCATTTGTTATCTAATATTTATCAACTGTGAAGCAAATTTTGTGTTTTTCTGCAGGCAATGGCAGATGCAGCATCCCCTGCATATATTTTGGAGACTAGAAAAACTGCTCCAGGTTTACGTTTATTGGATAAGTGGGCGGTGTGAACTTTGGATCACTTCCTTGCTTTTATTAATAGCCATTTATATTTCTACACATAAAATATACTCAGCAGGAATTTCTTTCTTCAGGTATTAATTGGTGGAGGTCGGAATCATAGGATGGGTTTGTTTGACATGGTGATGATAAAAGATAATCACATATCAGCAGCTGGAGGTGTTACAAATGCCCTGAAAACTGTTGATCTGTATCTAGAGCAAAAAAACCTTAAAATGGAAGTTGAGGTAGTGCTCTCTTTCATCATTTTACAAATTTATTTTCCTTTTCCATTGAAGTCTAATTGGTCTTCTCCCCATTTGTAAGTTCATGGAAATTTTGATCCCACTGACTTATTAGGAGTTACTATGATAACTATCTGTGTGAAAATAATTTGTTGATGCAGCATCAAGATGATAGGAACAGATTTGACGGATAGTAAAGATAATCTCTCCTTTACTTGGGAAAACGAAAAATACATAATGATAGAAACACCTGCAGATCTCAGTGTCTGCTAATTCCCTGCGCTAAGGCCAAAGTTGCTTAATGATTGCCTCATTCACCCTCTCCCCATTGCAGCCTTCTTTTTTATTTCCTTGAACAAATTTCGCTCCTCAATTTCCCCCTTCAATGCTACCCGCAACATGTGCAGGATGGTTACTGCTCAAATTTCCATCTTAACCTTTAGTCACCTCACCTTTGCTAGCCTAACCAATATTTTCTTAATCCTTATATTTATTTTCCTGTTTGTAAATGCAATGGTGTTAGCTTTGCATATTGTCACTATCTTGGGTTTCCATCTTGAAGTACTTGGTTTAAAGTCAAATGCATGTGTGTATGTGGTTTTCATGCATGTAAAGGACCAATTCTGGCTGCAGCTATAGTATTTTAGGCTGTGTTTTTCCCAGGTTGAGACCAGGACTCTTGAGGAAGTGGAAGAAGTATTAGGTTATGCATCTCAAACAAAGACTTCTTTAACTCGAATAATGTTGGATAATATGGTTGTACCTCTAACAAACGGAGATGTGGACATATCTATGCTGAAAGAAGCTGTACGGTTGGTCAATGGGAGATTTGAAACTGAGGTATTTAGGACTAAATTTTCTTCAATTAATGTTATCATATTAATGGGATTATCTGTTGACTGAATGCTTCAGAATATTCTGGTACTAATTTCATAATTTTTATTTCTATAATTTTATTTCTGTCAATTTGCTGAGAAACTAGCATGTGCTGTTATTTAATCATCCAAAGAGGTGGATGGAAAATCGTTCAGCAACATCTAATGGAAAGTGTATACTCCAAACTATGGATTTACACTAATGTTGGTCCTTATGTCTTGAGATCAGTATTTTACGCAATGACCACGTAATGAAACAAGAAGCTTGTAGTGAAATATAGTGCTGCAATGGTTTTGGTTTTCATCAATTTATTACTGGTGGTCTTGCTGTGACAATTCCCTTTTTCCTTTGGAGTTCTTAGCTTTTCTTACATTAGTCATTATTCATTAGGGATATTTGTAAATTTATATACCATATATTCACTGCTCTTAGGTGAGGTAAATACTAATAGTCCTCTGTAAGTGTTCTTCGAGCTCGACAACTTTCCCTACCTTGGGGTATTGTCCTGTATACATAAATTTCGTGCACCAATTATTATTATTTTTTCTTTATTTGTTTGTCTAGGATTTCTGTAAATAATTTCATCTTGTTCTTTACTAATTTCTAGTTTGTCATTTTTATGGTATCAGGCATCAGGCAATGTTACTCTAGAGACTGTACACGAAATTGGTCAAAGTGGAGTTACCTTCATCTCGAGGTAAACTTTTAGCTGCACAGTACTTCATAATACCTAGTATAACAACAATGAAAGCCTTTTTGCACTCAGTGCGGTCAGCTACATGGATAAAATGATATCACAATATTGCTTTATAAATCATAATACATTTGGTATCATAAATCATAATACGTTTTCCTTCCATTTCTGCCAGCATTGTTGACTTCCTTAAGTGAACATTGTTTTTATCGTTATTAAAGTAAAAGTGAATATGACGCATCCAACACCTGAAATTACCTTGTTTAGAGAGAGAGTTGCTGTTTTTTTAATTTACGTCTCAAGGAGTGATGTTTTGGATCAAAAGTTCACAATTTTTGCAGAATAGGAGCATAGACTTGTGGTTCTCTGCTTTCCATGGATTTATTATTCATGCATTTGTTATTTTATGGGTGTGCTCAATCAAGCTCCATGTTACCAGCTGGTGGGTCTCATAGTAGCTATTCATAGAGCCCGTTGAGATAGACTTGTTGGAGCCTATCTACTTGAAAAGCAGTAGATAAGCGCCAATAAATGCTTTTTGATTTGAATCGAAACGGGTTCATTCTAACTTTTTTGGGGGAAAGAAGTGATTTTTATAGGTTGAAGTACTGTGCATCGTTGCATCCTTAACAGTGGTTTAAATTCGCATACAGCAGCATTATATCTTGAAAATATCACTACACTAACTTTTTTTGCAGTGGTTCCTTGACGCATTCTGTAAAAGCACTTGACATCTCCCTAAAAATTGACACCGAATTGGCACTTAAAGTTGGAAGGCGCACTGGACGTGCTTGATTATTCTTAATTATATATTTTCTCATGTTCTTGCTGGTCTTCACTATGCTACATGCATATCTTGAATCGGCTTCTTTTTGCTATATTGTGTGACTTTCATGAAGTAATAAAAGACATCTCAGATCAAAGATATAAAACAGTTGCTTACCATATATATGCTCTGCCAATAAGAAAGCTTGTAAATTTGAGTTAGCTTAATAGGATAGGAAGC
This sequence comes from Lotus japonicus, assembly GCF_012489685.1. Taxonomy (NCBI): domain Eukaryota; kingdom Viridiplantae; phylum Streptophyta; class Magnoliopsida; order Fabales; family Fabaceae; genus Lotus; species Lotus japonicus. The sequence continues at coordinate 13,491,552 of NC_080042.1, forward strand.
TCTGTTTTGGTGCAAAATTAGGTTTCCAATGCATAAATCTAACTCACTGGTATAGTTGACTTCAATATAGTTTCACTCCATTACAGGATTTAATGGCGTTAATTTTTTATATGGTACTTTACTTTCTGTATTTTCATCTGTTGATTAAGTTCATGGTGTTTTAATTGTACTCTACTTTTTCTATTTTCATATATGGATTCAGTTCATGTTGTATGATAGTGCTAGCGGTTTCTAAATGATCCTAGGTAAAATTTTAGTTTTTTTATTTTTTTTTATTTTTTAGGATTTTAGTTAAATCACTCATGATTCTAGGTGGATCAATCGTTTTATTGGTAGGCTTGGGGTCGGTTGTTTTTTTTTGGGGACCTTAGATGGGTTTTGTTGGTTGATTTAGCTTCTAGTCAGGTTTGTTTAGGCTTTGGGGGCGGTTTTTTTTGGGCGTATTCCCGGGCGTGAGGTTTTTTCTTGGTGGTTTTTCGGGTTCTTTCGAGGTTGCTTATTTTTTGATCCTTATGAGGAGGGTGTAAATCTTGCAAATTTTCTCATCCTTTATTAATACATATTTATATTTTCGAAAAAAGATAAGTGAGTTAGAATTTTCAGATTTTATATATTAATTTGTTTATAAATAATCCAATTAGTGAATTAGGGTAGAGTTAAGTAACATCATGGATCATTTAGATAACCTGTAATACAACACAAATCAACACCCAATATTAATTTTTTTGAATAATTTTTTTTATGAAAATATAGTTTGAGTGCTTCTCTAAAATAAACTAACAGTTCTTCCAAAAACTTTTAAAATTTTCATCATAATATTATTTTTGTTTCCTTTTAAGTTTAATGGACTCTGATCTAAAAGAACCTAAAAAAGAAATGTATGTTATTTGATGTGATGAGTAGTGTTATTGAACTATATATGAAGAAAATTATTCACAAACATATAGGTGCCTGCATAAATTCACTTCATCATTTTGCTGATTTCTTTTCTATGAAACTAAATAATATGCAAAGCACCCATATAATTATTGTAACAGCTTGTAGTTCTTAATATAGTAACTAAGCAATACAATCACCCATTAAACTAAACATCTAGCTGCACCCTTGAGGCTTCATTTTATAGCTTCAAGCTTAATGTGAAGTGTCTGGTTAAAAACCCACAGCTATGGGACTCCCACCTTCACTGATTGGCATAAAGCTCACCTTTTTCTGCAAGTAATGACATTGTTGGCAATCCAAATCAAACAAATTAGTTGTGCAAAAACACTTCTAATCATTATGATTTATTTTAATATAGCTACAAATTATATAGATAATAGAGTAGAATACATGCAATTGTGCCCATGCAGAATAGTATTATTTCCGCAACCACTCTTTCATTAATAATTGGTAACCAAAGTCTCATCAATTTTTTAAAATAAATTTATTAAATTATTGACAATCTTTGGAGGAATCATTATCCTGTGCAGAACCAGCAAATTGAAAAAGGACAAGTGTTTAATATTTTGAGTTTAAATTATTTGCTGTTAGGGAAGAAGGGCTGGAGTCTTATCGAAGTAGCTTGATGATAAATGATTAAGTTAATGAAACTGCTTGCCATTAGACTCACTCCTATAATCTTATATTGTGTTACTTGCTACATTGCTTATTGTTTTCAACGAAATCTGAATGGTTTTATGATTTGCAAATTAAATTTGCATCACAAGTTAGTTGGCACCATTTCCATGAATAAATAAACAATCAACATAACTAAAAAAATGAAAATGTTATTTCAATAATAAAATTATGTCAAATTGGCATTACCTATATTATATTTTAAGCATTAATAACTTATCCTCCCTCTCTATCCATCTGATGGTAGGTAAGCAATGCAAATGTCTTAACCTCTCCAGAACTTTCATAAGAAAAAATACTGAAAGTTAAATATAGTGTTTATATGATTATCTTTAAATAAAAATGATTAAATAAATGTATATAAATTTTTATCATTTTTATAATTTTCAATAAATCATTAAGTGAGTAATAGATAAAAATAATAATTTTTTCTTTCAGATGCAAAAACAAGATAACAATAATTTTTAATAGCAACATTAGACACTAATCCCGTTTGGATCACGATCTCCCACAGTATGTCATTTATATTAAGTAAAATAATAATAAATAAATTAGATTAATAATTTTTCATGGTGAGATCATGGATTGCACAGCCTACAATTACACATCCAACCTTTCCTTAGATAAGATGTCTATCATTATCTTTTTCATTTTACACTCTTTATTTAAAGTGAGCTAACTCACCCATCTAATCATCTCGTGATGAGTTAAGTCGGGTTATAATTTTGGAGGTTCACTTGAAAAGTGAGCCGGCTTGGCTCAGCTCACTTTAGTTCCAATTCGTGGTGAGACAGCTCAGTGGGCCATGATGACTCAATTGGACACACCTATTCATGCTAGGTAATGGGTCATAAGAAATAAGATAGATAGGAAGAGAATGTAGATCAAACTGAAATGGAATATACAAGGGAGAGTAAGCAATGTTATTAAACACGGTTTTTTTATTTTTTTATAGGCAAATGCTTATTTGTTAGAAATGTTAGTAAATTACTCTCTCTTTCGAGTTTGAACCCGGGACCCTTTACTCTTCATCCCACCCAACCCTTATGTCCTTAGTTCGAGGACACAGTTTGATCATCGACTCATGTGAAGTACTGGAACAATGGATTACTAATACAACTAGTGAGTCAATGGTTGGAGTTGTAAAACCGGACATATATGTATTATTTTACCATGTGGTTTTGTGATCGTAGCAGTGTAAGCGCTTTTTACGACTCATATATAGATTCTTTGTTCGATAATTTTAGATGAACTAAGGGCCCGTTTGGTGACCAGGACAGGATAGGATAAGACAGGATAATAATCATATCCTGTTGTTATCTGTTGTTTGTTGCGCCAGCAGGATATGATAACACTATCCTGTCTCCTATCCCATCCTGTCAGTCATGTGTAAAAGTTATCCTGAGGGGGGAGCTAGGATAGAGCAGGATAGGATACCAGTTATATATTTTCTTTCAGTATCCTAACTCCAAATTAATTTATTTTATTATTATATAATTTATAACTTATAATAATATTAATTAATAAATATAAAAATATTAATTTAACTAAAATAAAAAATAAATAAAATTATTATTCATAAATAGTAAAATAGACTACTCACTTACAAATATTGATTTATTAATAATAATAGACTAATTTAATATTTTCATCTCCTATTATTTAAAAATTATTTATCTACTTATATAAAAATTTAAATATAAAGTATTTTTAAAATAATAATATTTTTAATTTAGTTAATTTTTATTGTTTATCACGTGTCACAACTAAGTGAAAAACATTGATTATAAATATTGATTTTTTTAATAGTAAAAGATTAATTTTTTATTTTCATCTCCTATTATTTAAAACTACTTATCTACTTATATAATAATTTATAATTCAAATATAAAGTACTTTTGAAATAATAATATTCTTAATTAAGTTAACTTTTATTGTTAATTATCACGTCTCACAACTAAGTGAAAACCAATCGGTTAACTGCATAATTTTATTTGAAATATAGGGTATCTTCAAAACAATAAAATAGGCTAATTATTAAAATTTAAATTAATTTAATTTATAATAAAATATACTCATTCATGAAAATGTAAAGAAATTAAATTTAATAGAATGATCAATTTTAAATGTATTTTTTATTCAAATATAAATCTGATACATTTTTCCTTATCATATCCTGTCCTTATCATGTGCACCTCAAACACAGGATATGATAAGAGTCTATCCTGCTCTTATCCTATCCTGTTGATATCATGTTCACATATCATATCCTATCATATCCTATCCTGACCACCAAACGGGCCCTAAAAGAATATGGCAAGGGAGAGTCCTGATTTTCTACACCAAGCACCATAACTCTACACCTTCCAACAACTTAAGCCACATAAGCACCAAAATTATTACGCAAGGTGGAAATTGGAATAGGAGAGTGAGTATAGGGAGATGAAGTCAATATAGTAAGTTGGCAAAGCATCATTTTCACGTTTCATAACATGTCAACGCAGGTAACCAAAATCAATTTTTTTTCTTTTTCTTGTCTACTTAAGAATCGGTCACTAAGTAGAGAAAAATGCATGTAATTCATTGACTCCAAAACAACGCTAAGTGCTCAACGATAGAAATTCTTAAATGAGAGACCAAACTAGCTCATCCAAAAGAATTGCCATGAACATTAATGTAGTACTAAACATTATTCTGCAGTGCAATTCTTGCATAGCTATAGATCTAATGATCCAAAACATGTTTTGAAATAATAACAGTGAAGAAAAGATACAAAACTAGTTCTAAATTAAATTTCATATGATCTTCAACTTTTAAATGGTGGTGCACGTTTGGTTCGACTTCTCTCTACTTAGAATCAATTCTTAAGCTCAAAAGCAATCCATATACTTTTCATAAGAATTGATTCTGAAATTAAATTTCAATGCAGAATGCTTTTATGGAAACTCTTATACAAATGATTTTGAATGCAAAATCAATTCTAGAGAAAAGCTGTCTAGATGGATTGCAGAAATAATTCTTATATATGAAAGGTAAGCACATCCAAAGACGCACTTGATAGATTGTGTCTATATAAAGCATACGTACCTGATATGCTTTTTTACATTCACCAACTCTGCCTATGCTCAGCACCTTCATCATATCTCCATTTTTCACACTTTCCCATTTGCTGCCATTGTTGGCCATGCAAAAACTCATAATCCTCTCAGCAGCCTCAGCCTCATTTCTGCTACTTTTGATCAGCTTCTCCACCTCCGCCTTTGGAAGCCTCAGTTTCAACCTCACCGCACCGCCACTCTGCGACCCCTCCCCGCCCTGCACCACCACACTGCCGCCACCACCACCACCCTGCATTTCGCTCTGCTTCGCCTTCATGATTGTAAGGTCAGAAACAGACCTCCGAGACAGGACTAGACTTTCAAGCCTGTCCTTGGCACTCATGTTGATGCTAGAACGAACCCTTCTTGGAACTTTCTCCTTTGGAAGCTCCACAAGAAAATAGAGCCTCTTTGGCTCCAACTCTTCGTGCACTTCCAATGGCTTTGCCCTGGTCCCATAGTGCTTCACTGCCTCAGATTCTAACAAAACAAGACCAGGGTGGTCTTTAAGGACATCACCAGCTTTCACTGGTGTCTTTAGCTTGAAGGATTCCCCATCAATTTTCATGACCTTTGTGGTCTTCTTTGAGCCAAAGCTATTCCCCATAATTAGCACTACCACTATCCCAATTTGGGTTTGGTTATTCACCAATGTGGCGAATTGAAGAGAAAGCAAAGTAGTTATTTATCTTTGTTGGTGAAAATAACGAGCAATTTGATGTTGTGGGTAGTCTTCAAAAACGACCAAAAGTGCAACGATCACACGGGAAATGGTGGGTGTGAGACAGTGACATGGGTGTGTAGGTGGTTGTGGATTTTGGCTCCTTGGTCAACAAAGAAGGCAAGGGTTTGAAACCAAGACAAATTTTGACACAAGGTACCTAAGGAAAAGACACTGAAACTAAGTAGCATTTCGCTTTCCAAAGTACAAAAATCCGGAACAAGCATGCTGGCTACGATGCTCGAAGGCGAGTATGGACACTTTGGACAGTTAATGTGTCAACTGTCAAGTCATATAATCATGTATTTTTTTTGAAATGAAGTCATATAATCATGTAGAATAATACGAATTTGTATTGAAATATTTCTCATATATATGCATGTGTTTTATTTTCAAATTTTGTAAAGACTTTTCACAATAATTACATCTTATATATGTTAATCATATTGTATATGAAGCTAATAGGATTGAATAAATAGTTTTTTTTTTTCGAAACATGAAGCTTTACAAATAAAAGAAATAAACTTGAAAAAAGAAGAAGCATTATAACACCCTTCTCAAGTAGGGATATCAAGTACCATTAGCCATATATGAAAATTAAATATCCATAAAGACTCCTCCCTAGAGCATTTCTTCTTTGCTAAATTGTCTGCCACACGTACAAATACTGCTACATGTTTTAGGCCTTATCTACATCCAGGATTATATTAGGTCATTCAACAACCGTGGTTTTTAGATCGAGTCCCCAATATAGAACTTTAAATGTGTTAAGTGTTTCGTTTTGGTTTAATTTTCTAATCTCTTCGACGATGAGACAAACGGCAATCACGGCGCAGATTCAAGGACGTGTAGAATTTTCAAAGGTAGGCATTTGATTTATATGTGAAGTGAAATCGATTTTGACTTTTGCTTGAAGGTATATGCAAGCAAAAATATTGCTAAGCCACTTAAGAGTATTTATCATTATTTTTATGACATCGGAAAACATTTAAATTCTTCTTCTAAATAATGATTTTTGGATCTTCTCCTCCTTAATGTACATGTTTTTAGATTTTATCGTTTGAGTTATCATTTGATGACAAAGTACATATCAATTGAAAGCTGACAAAAAAAAAGGGCTTAAATAAGTTTTTGGTCCCTAACCTTTGATGGATTTATGCAATTCATAGCCTTCACGTGAGAAAGAATTGTCGCTCCATCATATCTCGTCGTCGCCGGCGCCAGATGCAGAAGGAGGAGAAAAGGTTAAGGGATCTGGGGAATTGAGATCTCGCCGCCGCCACTCCAGATCTCGTCATTTTCCCCGAAGGTGGTGGTGGACCACCACCACCTTCGATATGTCTATGAAGAAGCACTACAAAAAATTCGCTGTTTAGTGGGGGTTTTTTAGCGGGGGTTATTAAAACCCCCGCAAGTTTCATTAATTTCTATTAATTACGGAGGTTTTAATAACCCCCTCAAATTTAGTTTAATAGTTCCCAATTTTCACTCTGAACTCACTCGCTCTCTCACCCTCTCCTCACTCACGTTAATTTCACTCTCACACTCTTACTCGATTCCTTTTCCTTCTGATGGAAACCCAAAACAGAAAATAGAACTGAAGGAATGAAACAGTAATCAGGATTGTTTATTGATGAATTGGAAATCGTTACAGAGAAGGAAAAGCCTTTCCTAAACTGACCAGAGCCAAGCTCCTATAGGAAGCTATTGCTTCCTACTCATTACTACACGCTCAATGATTTCAGAATGCACTCCCTACCTCTCACTACCTTCCTTATATTATGGAATGGATTACAATCCTACCTCCCCTCTCTCTCGCCAGCTCACCAGCTGTGCTGTTAGTTAGTTACTACTCCCTTTGTCCCTTTTGCCCCTTCTAGAGTATACCTTCCACTCTTTGGGCTTCGACCCCACATGGGCTAATGACTCACTTGGGCCAGCTGCTGGATCATAGTTCCTAATAATGCCGCCGTCTGAACTCACAACCTTGTCCCCAAGGTTGAAGTTTGGGTATAAACTCATGATGGTGAGGGCATCCTCCCAGGTAGCCTCCTCAGCAGTTTTGCCTTGCCATTTAATTAGTAGCTGCTGAATGGTGTCACCCTGCAACTTCACCAGGCGAGTGGCTAAAACAGTGTCGGGTGTGTCCTTGTCATCACACTCGCCCTCCAATTGATCTGGCAAATCTGCTTCTGCAGAATAGTCCCCAATCGCCTTCTTGAGCAATGACACATGAAACACAGGATGAACTCGCGATCCTTCTGGTAAACGTAACCTGTAAGCCACCGCACCCACACGAGCCACGATAGGATAAGGCCCATAGTATCGGGCTGCCAGCTTTGCATGAACCCGGGTTACTACAGATTGTTGACGATGTGCGCGAAGCTTCACAAAGACCCATTCCCCGACAGTAAATGATTTTTCAACCCGCTTAGTGTCAGCTTGTGACTTCATTCGATCCTGGGCTCGCAAGAGTTGTGCCTTCAACTGGCGCAGAACCTCATCTCGATCAACCAATTCACGTTGCACTGCGTCAACCCTGGTCTCCCCGAGTCCCCAACGTGTGATTGCTGGGGGTTTGCGTCCATAAACAACCTCGAACGGGGTCATATGTGTGGCTGAGTGGTAAGATGTATTGAACCAATACTCAGCCCAATGGATCCAAGTTGCCCACGTTTTAGGTTGATCAGCCGAAAAACAACGCAAATACGTTTCCAAACAGCGATTTACGACTTCCGTTTGTCCATCCGATTCGGGGTGGTACGCGGAACTCATATTCAACTGTGTGCCCTGCAACCGGAAAAGCTCTTTCCAGAAATGACTCATAAATACTGGGTCCCGGTCGCTCACAATGGTTGAGGGAACTCCATGCAAACGTATGACTTCCTTGGCAAACAATTCAGCGATGCTCTTCGCAGTATAGGGGTGCTTCAGCGGAATGAAGTGACAGAATTTGGATAGGCGATCCACGACCACTAGCACTGCCTCGTATCCCCTGGATTTAGGTAGGCCAGTTATGAAATCAATCGAGAGATCTTCCCACACCTGATTTGGGATGGGTAGAGGCTGCAGCAAGCCTGCGGGCGATGAGGCCATGTACTTTTGTCTTTGGCATGTATCACAGCTACGAACAAACTCTTGCACCGTGTTCTTCATGCCTACCCAATAGATGTTGGCCGCGAGCCGCCGATAGGTGCGGAGAAATCCGGAGTGCCCGCCATGTGGGGTGGCATGAAATTCCTTTAACATCTGTGGAATTAGAGAGGAAGTATGTGACAAAACCAGCCTCCCTTTGTACAACAGAATCCCCTGCTGTAGACTGAATTCCGGATGAGTTGATGGGTCATTTTGTAACTCCATGATCACATGCTTAAGTTTTGCATCCTGCTGAACCTCTGTTGCTATCAACTGGTGATCTTCCCAGCGCGGGTACGTGCACACGGTCCTGATCTCACCATATTCCCCAACGCGCGATAGCGCATCTGCTCCCTTATTTAACTTCCCAGGTTTATAAACGATATCAAAGTCATACCCCAATAGCTTCGCGGCCCAATTCTGTTGTTCCCCAGTAATAATCTTTTGATGGAGCAACTCTTTAAGACTCTTCTGATCAGTAGACACAAGAAATTTCCGTCCCAATAAGTAAGGACGCCAATGCTGTATCGCCAAAGCTACTGCCATAAGCTCTTTCTCATAGGCGGACTTAGCGAGGTTCCGTGGTCCTAAGGCCTTGCTATAGTATGCTATGGGTTTCTTGTCTTGCATCAAAATCGCCCCGAGGCCACACCCTGACGCATCACACTCAATTAGGAATTCTTTCTCAAAATCTGGAAGTGCCAAAACAGGGGCCGTTGTGAGCTCCCCTTTTAGAGTTTCAAATGCATTTTGTGCTGCAGCTCCCCACTGAAAAGCATCTTTCTTTGTCAAATCTGTGAGTGGCCTTGCTATTTTCCCATAATCCCGAATAAATTTCCTGTAGTAACCGGTTAATCCAAGAAAACCTCTCACCCCTTTTACATTCTTGGGCACGGGCCAACTCTTGACACTCGCCACCTTGCTAGGATCAACCGCCACTCCCTGTGCTGAAATCAGGTGCCCCAAGTATTCAACTGAGTCTTGCGCAAACTGACATTTCTTCTTGTTTGCTGTCAAGTGTTGCTGTTGGAGGAGTTGTAAGACCTTCTCAAGATGCAATAGGTGCTTTTCCCAATCGCTGCTATACACTAGAATATCATCAAAAAATACAAGCACTCCCTTCCGGAGCATGGGACGAAAAACTGCGTTCATCAAACTCTGAAACGTCGATGGTGCGTTCATGAGACCGAACGGCATTACGAGGAATTCGTAGTGCCCTTCATGGGTACGAAATGCCGTTTTATGCACATCCTCTGCCCTTACGCGAACCTGATGATACCCCGACTTGAGATCAAGCTTTGAGAAAAATTTAGCACCATTCAACTCATCGAGCAGCTCTTCAATTACAGGAATGGGAAACTTGTCAGGGACTGTTACCTTATTGAGTGCGCGGTAATCCACGCACATACGCCATGACTGGTCCTTCTTCTTGACCAAGAGCACTGGACTGGAGTAAGCGCTTGAGCTATGTCGTATGATGCCGGCTGACAACATCTCCTGAACCTGCCTTTCAATTTCATTTTTATGGGTATGGGGATAACGATATGGTCTGACGTTGACTGGTCCCTGCCCTTCCTTTATGTTGATACAATGCTCTTTGCCTCGACTCGGGGGTAGCCCCTCCTGAGCTTCAAACACACTGTCATACTCTTGCAACAACTTCTGCAAGCTTTCCTGTTGCGCTGCCTCTAGATGCTGACCTTTGGGAACCTCATGCCGGTGCTCCAAGAGTCCAAACGCTAGCTTGCTGTCAAGGTCAGACCTTCTCAGGATGCTTTGCAACGCCCCCATGGAACTTCCGCCAGCACTAAGACCCTGTAGCCTTACCCACTGTGTGCCGTGCCAGAAACTCATAGTATGCTTTCCCCAATTAGCAATTGTATCTCCCAACGTCTTGAGCCATTCAATTCCTAGCACAATATCAGGGCCTCCCAGATCAAACAAATGGGGTGTGCACGAGAACTTGTAATCCCCAATCTCCAGGTTAAGCTCCTTACACTTACCTCTGGTGTGAGTCTGGAAACCATCTCCCAACTTGATGGACATCCGTGGAGTGTCTTCCACTTCCCAGCTCATTCGTTGCACAACCTTGTGGTCAACGAAATTATGAGTGGCTCCGCTGTCGACTAACACGAGCACGGGCACCCCTCGCACTTTTCCTTGTAGCCTCATGGTTTGTGGCGGCTCACCATGGTCGACGAGATTGCACAAACTCATTATACTTAGCTCACCATCGACCTCGTCTTCCATCTCGTTCATCTCTACGGCGAGAATGTTCCCATCGCCGGCGTCGTCGTCGCCGTCTTCGACGAGCAGCACTCGGAGTTGGCGATCGGGGCATTTGTGCATTGGGTGGAAAGGGCCTCCACATTTGAAGCACTGACCCTTTTGTTTCCGCTCCAATAATTCATGATAAGTGAGATGGGAGAATCCCCTGTCACGTGGACCGGCCCTCCTAGCTTCTGTTGTTGCCTTGGGGTCTCCTTTTGGGCCACCAAAAACTGGTTTATTAGTAGTCGCGGGCCCATTATCCTTAGCGCCTTTGACCCAGACCCAATCGGTGCTTCCCGGGCGACCCGGCCCCGGGCGATCGCCAGTCCGAAAACCCGCTCCACCAATCCTCGAACTACGGTTATAACCCGACCCGGCTTCACCCCTTACTTCCTTCTCCACCGCCCGGGCGATCAAGAGCAATCTTGAGCGGTTCACTCCGCCCATCGCCACCAAGCTCCTCGCCTTTCCCCGTATCTCTTCTTTCAGACCATGCAAGAAGTATCCCTGGTATTGCTTCTCAGGTAATTTTGGGATTTGGGCCGTCAAATATTCGAACTCGGTAATGTACTCCTCCACCGTACCTTTCTGACGCAACTCAGTCAATTGCTCGTACACGTCACCGTCGCCGTGACCGCCATAACGCTCCAGAAGAGCTTGACGCAACTTCTCCCACGTCAGGGGAGCTTCTGATTCGAGCAAAGAGTTGTAAAAATGGATGGTGGGTCCATCCATGCTGAGCTGAGCGAGGCTCACCTTGACCTCCGGTGAAGTCTCTTGCACACGGAAATACACCTCCGCGCGTGAGATCCAGCCCGCCGGGTCTCTCCCGTCGAAGATCGGCAACTCTACCTTCTTTACTGACTGGCGAAACTCCGCCAACGCATCGCCGTGTAGAGGTTGCGTTCGTGGTCCTCCTTCGTTCGCTTCAGGTTGCTCAGGAACCTCAGCGCTTGAGCTTTCTCCCTTGTCTCGGTTTGCACTTGCATCTTCCCTGTGTGACATTTTTCCTAACGATCGTTCCATCATCGCAATCAACGATGCAGGAAGATCCTTCATCGCCGTCGTAACAGCTACCAGCGACGTTCGCATCTCAGCGAGCTCGCCTTCAAGAGCATCAAGCTTTGCTTCCATCGAGTTTGTCGTGTGTTTGGATTTTCTGGGTGGCATTCACTGGTTCCGCTGGTTCGAATCCGGCAGGTCGGACCAATTTGATGGAAACCCAAAACAGAAAATAGAACTGAAGGAATGAAACAGTAATCAGGATTGTTTATTGATGAATTGGAAATCGTTACAGAGAAGGAAAAGCCTTTCCTAAACTGACCAGAGCCAAGCTCCTATAGGAAGCTATTGCTTCCTACTCATTACTACACGCTCAATGATTTCAGAATGCACTCCCTACCTCTCACTACCTTCCTTATATTATGGAATGGATTACAATCCTACCTCCCCTCTCTCTCGCCAGCTCACCAGCTGTGCTGTTAGTTAGTTACTACTCCCTTTGTCCCTTTTGCCCCTTCTAGAGTATACCTTCCACTCTTTGGGCTTCGACCCCACATGGGCTAATGACTCACTTGGGCCAGCTGCTGGATCATAGTTCCTAATACCTTCTCACCATCTCCGCCATAACCGCAGGCTCTTCTTCTTCCGACGAGAACTTCCGATCTATCTCCGCCGTTCACCGAGAGCGAGACTGTCGCAAACCACCATTCGTCTTCTCCATTACCGCAGGCACTTCTTCTTCTCCCTTCTCCATTGCCGATCTGTCAATTTTTGCGATTTTAGAGTTAGGGTTCAGTCGATTTATCAGATTTTCAGGATTATTTGTATGTGTTTTCATCATTCACACCATAGAATTCCACCTAGGTCTGCATTTCACTCTATGTTGTGTCTTTCTCTGCTTTGCTTTTCTCCTATGATTTCAATTTCAATCTCTGATTCATGATTATCGTCTGAGTGTGGTTGATTTCTTATCATTATATTCATGATTTCTGAGTGTGGTTGATTTCACAATCAGTTAAATTTATCATTATTTTCATGATTTCTTTCAATTACGAATTTGTAATCTGTGTGCGGTTGATTTTGTGATTTTGTGAATCAGGAATCTGAATCAGCTAAGAATTTGAACGCTCGCAAGTAAGAATTTGAACTTTCGTTTTCACTTTTACAATAGCTGGAAAAGTACTCCTACATGTTCTTAAATTTTTCTCTGTTCCTGAATTAGTGGGTTTCTTGTTATATATGAGTGTGGGTGATGCAGCTACAATACAATTACTGTCGCAATGTGATTGTGAAAACCTTCGAAATCATGAAATTATAGCTACAATCACATCATTGGGGAGCTGATTTAAAGCCTTGTTAGTTGTTACCTAGTAGGATGTTGGCCGTATAGAAATTTTTGTGATTTGGGATAGTTAAGTTGTGATGAAATTTGATGATTTTTTTTAGATGGAGCTAATATATACTGCTACTTGTTAGTGTACTTTATACAAGGAACACGTCATGAGGCATCACCATTTCCAAGAGCACAAAAACTCATTAGAAAGCACAAAAACTCAACTGACGTTCCTAGCCACCAGCTAAGTCACTCTGTTTGTGAGGAAGATGTGAGCACGTACTTCAATTAGTGTAGATTGTGTTTTACTTTTACCTTATAAATTGTAATGATTGTGTTTTACTAGTGTATTTCTAGAGGCTTATTTAGTCCAGATATGTTTTTTACATGTGTATAAATGAATTAGTAATGTTTATATATTACTTAGGAGTAAATAAGAATTTATTTATAATTAATCATCTGCTGAAATTTGGAAGCCTCTTAAGTGTTTTAAATTACTTTGTTGCAGCTTGGAGGACCCCATATCCCTCTTAAAACTGGAAGAAGGGATGGGAGAAGGAGCAGAGCCTCAAAATGAGACACAACCCATATGCTGCAAATGTCTTTCGCACCTGGCTAGTGTTCCCTCGCGAACGACACTCACCTGAAGCCGGGCATATCTGGTAGTTACATTCAAATCAGTTATCTTGTTTCATTCAAATTAGTTCTTTGTTTTAGGTTCATTCGATATCTATGCAATTTTACTCACACGGTATTTGCATTTCTCTCTCTGTTCTCTCTCTATCTCTGCATTTGTTTGTGATTCTCATTGTTGATTTGTGTATTGGTGATTGGATTTGTTTCTGGAAATTGATCAATTTCTTGCTTATTGTGGTATGTGATTGGTGTATATAGGATTTTGCGTACTTATATAGATTAAGTTTTCAATTAACAGATAGTTTCAGAACGACTTAAACATGACCATTTGCGATTTCATTTGCTGAGCTTCAGGGTGATGAGGAACATGCATTCAGAGATGAAGACGTTCAAGGGAGAAATGTTCTGACAAATTTCTGGGTATGATAGGTTTCTAAGGCTTCTTTTGATCACTATATTTGTCTTAAATTATTCTTATCAAATCTCATGTGGATGTGAATACCACTGATAATTACATATTGAGGATGTTCTGCATTGGATTTTCCAAGAGGAGAACTTACATATTGTGTACTGACCTTTAAATTGAAATATGCTTAGTGCAAAATGTAATGGGTTTGGTTTGATGTTTGTTTCAGTTTTCATTTACCTTGAGATAAATTTAAAGTCATTCTTCCCTTTCTCATGCAAAAATCTCTCTTCTATTTTTTGACTTCTCTACCTGTGAAGGTCGTGATAATTTTGATTGTAACAGTTCTAGCTAATGTCCTTGGTTTCTATACTAATGGTTAAAACACTGCATGTAAAATATGTTAGTGGAGACAATTGCATAACAGTGAACAATCTATCCTGAGGATGTATATGAAAGAGCTTGACCAATTGTGTAGCCTTGATGATGAGTATGTGTCATTGGCTACGGTTTAGATGATGTAAATCTATGTTGTGGTCAGTAATACTACTATTATCATTTCTGCTAAGAAAGATCCGAATAAGGTCTGTTGTTGTCTCTGCTACAACATAGAAATTATACTCTTGCAATAGCCTAATTCTCAGTGTTTTTGCTTTGTTTATGCAGTCATGGCAAAGGTCAAGCGTTTCCAAAGTCTGACAAAAATCAGCGTTGAACCACAATGTGGAGCATATCCTCCAGCACATATAGAGCCTACACCATCAGTTGAAGTTTCTTCGCAATAGGTAAAAGTGTTATGCTTTCATTATCTTTAAATAATTAGCATGTTGATGCAATAGGTGTAAATAATTAGAAAACGAAAGTGTTAAGTTCAAATAATTAGAAAATGAAAGGTGAATTCATTTAAAAAACTGTAAACAAGCTAATCTAAGCTTGTTTACCACAACCACAAAGTGTGAAGTATGCCCTTACTGTGCAATTAGGGAAACTCTCATCTCCTTACTCTTATTTTTCTTTTTTCTTTTTAAATTTTCAAAGCAATTGTTCCTTATAATAAAACAATCTATTAATCTGGCATTTTCATTTTTTTTCTTCATTTTGTATCATTACTTTTTTGATTCAGTGTCAACCTTTGGAGCCGTGCTTGACATGATAACAGACAGGTCATTCTCTCTTTACTCTATGTATGCATGCAAGCCAAAGGAATGTGCTGATTATTGCTGTTTTAACTTCTTTATATTGTTTCACAAGTGTACAAGTATGATATTTCTCCTTTCCAGCGGTTCATCAGTTGTTATAATTTTTAACTTCTTGGATTGAGAGTTGTGTATGAGTTATTTTGGATTGAAAGTTGTCCATGGGTTTGTTTCTTTATTTGAACTGTTTTGTTGTTTTGGATATTGCAACTTTAAGTTTCTCTCTATGGATGTTTGGATTATGAGGTTAAAAATGTCCCAAGAATAAACTCTAGTAGCCAAGGGAGATTTAAAGCGGTAAATAATCTCTTGCATTTAAGGGAGGTTGAAAACTCCCGTTAAAAAAAGCTTGCGGATAAGGGAGGTTTAAAACCCCCGCTAAAAACCGCCGCTAAATGCATCTGCAGGTACCAGGATTTGCTGAAAAACGCCGCTAATAATTTGTGGCGAGTGTAACTTCGGGATTTTTCAAAACCTTCGCTAAGTAACTCGCGGGGGTTGAAAACCCCCACTAAATCCAAAAAAAAACCCCACTAAATAACGTTTTTTTTTGTAGTGAAGGTTGGTAGGCTGGATTTTCAGATGTAGGTTTTCTCATCAGTTCTCTTGGCTTGTACGTGGCTTGTACTGATGGTTGTGATGCTTGTTGTGAGAGCAGGTGGTAGGATTCAAATTGGAGGATTCAAAGGTTGTGCACCTTTGTTGATGGATAATCAATTGATTATAAAAACAAAGCAAACACAACAAAAATTTGGAAAATTTCTGGGTAGTTGCTTGTTCAGTTCAGTGTTTCTTGTTTCAATCTGTGTTCAATTAGGTGAGTGGGTTTGTGTAGGTATGTGAAAGGGAAGATGAAGAAAAGAAGGAAGAGATGGATGAAGAACAAAATCTGGGTTTTTGATGAAAGATGTGGAGATGAAGAGATTTATAATTAATAATTAGGTGAGGGATTAAATTAGTAAATTAGGTTTTAATTACAGAGGTTAATTTCCTTTTTTTAAGAATTTAAATGAAAAATAAATAAAAAAATCCACCTGGCCTCATTAATCCCACGTGGCCATGCCACATGAGCCACCGGAGCTCCGGCGTTGACCCAGAGCTCCGGAGGGACTAAGACCAAACATTTTGACAAAGGTTAGGGACTAATACCCACCTTTACTCCGGCGAGGGACGAAAACCAAGCATTTAGTAAAGGTCAGGGACCAAAAACTTATTTAAGCCAAAAAAAAAAAAAAAAAAAGTATCACTTGAAAGTTGAAACACTTACTTTCGTGTCATTTTCGTCTACAGCAAAATTAAATGAAAAATAATACTTTTCTTATCATGTCAAAGTTGCCAAAGAAAAAAAAGTTGCATGTCCAAAGTGTTCGTTACTATTTAATGACTCACGTTTCGGAGCTCAAATGCAAAACACACTAAAATTTCACTATCAAGGGGTTCCTTATTGTGGGTAGTTGAAAAGTGTCTTATACTAAATTCAAACTTACAATAATTAGTGATATATATCCAAGTTTAGATAGCAAACATGGATTTTATTTGGGTCACTGGTTGCATTTGTCAATGTGAATAAGGAAAGACTAATTAGGCAGAAAAGGTTTATACGAATTGAATGGTTTGATCTTTGAAGTTTGATTAGATACTAGACTCCAAAAATGGAGTCTAAATGGATAGCCGGCTCGTAAATGTGAGACATACAGACATATTTAATAATTGATGATATTGAGCAAGATGGTGATTTCTTTTTCTCTTCACTTTGAAAATATTCTACTAGCTAGGGTTCTATGCGTGCTTGATGTAGTACTCTAAATCAAATCAATATTAATTTTGAAGAGTTTATAGCTATAACATCTAGAAAGAGCTGAGAAAACATAGTGTGTGTAACACCCCGATTTCGGTGGCGTCACTTTAGTAACCAAAATAAACTTAATGCGGAAAAACGTGAATATACTTTTTTTTTATAATAATAACTAAGACAAGACGGAATTAAATAAAACCCAACAATAACAAAAATCCGAACTAATATACAATATATAAACAGCCCCCGTTGTAGTAGCAACCTCGTCACGAGTAACCTCCAGTGACGGAAAGAAAAGTGCAACGCCCGTAGGCAATATATACAAACCAAATGAAAAGGTGAAGTGCCCGCAACACTATCCCTCAAAACTGAGAATCAGCTGACCCAATGGCCTGAAAATAAGACTTCCTAAGTCCAACCAACTCTCTGTGATTCCCGTAAGGAAATCACACAAAAAGCTATAGGCGGATCTACCCTGTCCCCTAAGTAACAAATGAAGCAAGACTGTCAGAGCTAAAACTCTACTCCTACACTAATCCTAACTCGAGGAGCTCATACCAACACTCAAAACTATGTGCTAGCATGATCGTCGTCTGAATCAGAATCCAGAACGACCAAGTCTACTAACCCTATCCGTCCTCCCCTCGCAACCGCAGTGCGCTCCGATGCTGGACTCACGGGCTTAGGGCCCGAACCCTGATCATCGATGATCGCAACGGTGGGTGCACTAGACCCTGCCGAAGGCACTCCCACTGGAATCTCCTCTGAGGGATCCTCCTCGTCTGAAGACAATGGTGGTGGTGGTGGTCCTCCAAGTCCTGGTCCACAGTGAACGCCCGGTGGCAAGTTGAAGCTGATAGAGCATCGCCTCAACACTCCTGACCTCAGAAGTCCTCCGCTATCCACGTGATCCTCCATGATGCGCCCCGAATACGTCGCTCGATGGCTCGCGGGGTCAACCACCCACGACCCGGGGTCGTCCTGATCGATCATCTCATACCTAATCCCCCCCGAAGGGTGGACCATGGTGAACCAATCCGCAATATTCATCTGACAAAAGGCGTTGTCCGTCAAAACACACACAGAAGACGCGAGGGTCAACTCTAAAGAACTATGTAGATAATAAACCCAATAGGTACAAGTAATAGATAGCCACTTAGGCTTATAGCTAGAGATGTCATTCCTAGGGTTGCATGTTCCACAATAACATAAACGCAATAATAGCAATTAGCATGTTCCAAATAGGTTTATCAATTACCAATCACACTCAACAACTAAATTAGTATGCATGTTGCATGATATGTATGCAGGTTAACCCAGTCAACCAATATGCAATTCGGAACGGATGGACATCAACGGATCAGCCCTAGCACCAGCCACGGTGGGACCATTTCGGCCCGCGTGCCTCTTACTCCAACGACAGCGGTAGTCAGATCAGCCGTAACCCGTAGGTCTGCCATTTCGGTCTGCTACAAGAGACGTCTACAGACGCTCTTTCACGGAAATCCGGGTCTTATGACCATTTTGGAATCCGACGAGGTCCAGAGTACGTCCTGTGTTAATACCCCATTAATGTTGCATGAATGCAGGATGATTAGTCAACCAACGTCTCCGATCTCACTCGACACGTCGCCACGTGTTCTAGGTAAATTAAAGTTTCTAAAAGCTTACCCTAAGGTAAAGTCGATTCTGCGACAAAAGACACACTTCACGCCAACACATAACCCACGATGATCTCCAAATCATCCGACTCATCTCAATCCGATGGTCACAACTGCTCAGCGAGCACAGAGTATCATACTCTCGGAAACTAACGGTTTCCCGGACTTATCCCCAGGATAGCCCAACAACATCGCTGCTCCAACAGCACAACAACCAACGCTGCTCCAACAGCACAACAACAAACGCTGCTCCAACAGCACATCAACAACAGACTCAACACTTGGATCCGACGACAATTCTCGTTTTCCAAAACTATGATTTGCATCCAAAGCCTCCTTTCGAGATTTATACCATTACTTAAAGATTTAGAGGTTGTTTAATGTCTTATGAGTTTTCTTTACAAAATAATTATCCCTTTAGTCTTATCGCGAATCCTATAAGTTCTCGGGATCTTCGAATCCCCAAATGACTCCAGAGAATGTCTCGATCCATAAACCCTATACAAGGCCCGAATCTCATTCGTCCTATCAAACTTTCTCAAGACTCTCAAAATAAAATCGGCATGACCTGCCCGCTATTCTCACCATTCAGAATCTCAGATTTCCAGTGTAAAGCATATTTAAATCATCACAATCAACAACATGTCATATATCAAGAAATCTCAACATTAACACTTAGCACTTAGCATATAAAGCATGCACCACACATCCTAGATTACCCACATAGCACATAGCATGTAAGTCAATCTCAAAAACATTCAGTAGATGAATCATCTACATTGTCAGCCGAAGCCTCAGAAAACATTTTCCAATCACACACAATCCAGTGCATAAACTGTAAACAATGTCGAAACATCGACCCTAAGCATTAACTAGAGATTCAGTGAGAAGCCCTCACCTGAAAGTTCTCCAGAATGATCAACTAGTGCTTCCTCGCACTCAAAGCCTTGTTCCTCAGGGAATTCCTCAAAATCACCTTTAGAGCAAAACCACAGAAATACTATCAGAATCTATCGGAAACTAAACTATCAATACTTACTAAGGTTACACGAAGCAATACATACTCCGAGGTACGATAATCTAGCGCGAAAGGACAAGTTTTCGGAAAAGGAAATTTTCCTCCTCCCCCCTATAGGGCTCGGCCACTTTGGTTAATTGTGGGGTTCGATTTTTCTTCGATCAAACTTGGTTCCTATGCTTTCATAAGCCGTAACTAAGGGTATTCTGAACTCGGAAAAATTATCGGATCAAAAACTGTCGCAGGGGTATTTTGGTCATGATTTTTAACTTAGAAATTTCAAAACTGAAATCCCAAAAATAAAATTTTGCAGGGACGTCACCAACGACGTTTATGACAACTAATCCTACTAGCACTAAGCTAAGGCGATAGTTTTCAGCCTAAAGGTTGAAGCTTTACACCAAAAACTCCAAAAATGGGTATTTTAGGTTCAAATTGATTCCGGCGGAATTCCGGCGACATAACGGAAAATCTAACCCGGCAGAAGTGATCTTGGGCACATATAGAAGAGGTTTAGAATCAGAAATGAAAGATTCAGGATAGTTTTGCAAAAACCCATAAACTATCCGCTCAGAAAACTCTACAGAAAAGCTATGGAAAAAGCGATCAGAGGTAAGGATTAGCGACTATACCTCGAAACCTTGAAGCAGCAACTGATTAATCAACGATCAAGCAAGGATTGAACAAAATCTTCTTCTCCTCCTCTCCTCTCAAACTCGCGGCCTCCTTGGATGAAATGGGTAAGATATTTGTTTTTTCTCATTTCTTGGCTATATATAGAGGTTGGCAAAACGCGGTAAAATGAAAGTTTCGCGAATCTGATTTTTCCGGCGTCATTCTCCGTGAATTAATAGATATGTTTTGGCGAAAGAATTCCAAAACTATAAAGAGGTCTCCTTGTATTTTTGGCAACTAATGCATAGTCGGTATAAAACTATTTTACCCGATAAGTTGCTTTTTGCATCGAATGTCGGAATAGAAAACTTCCTTCGGAAGAAAGATTGAAATCATCAAGAGAAATGGGTGTACGCGTGTAGAATATTCATTTGAAGCTCTGAATAGATAAAGTCCCCATAGTCGGGTGATTCTAGGGTTTTGAAATACTAGGGATCCGGTTTCGGCAAACTTCCGATGATTGGAATCGGACGTTCGTAGATCCTAGAGTTTCGCCTCGAAACGATTTTGATATATGGAAAAAGAGAAGTTCTAACATTTCTCTGAAGATTTTTGGAATTAACTTCCGTCGTGCCTAAAAGTGAAAATTAGCTATATACTAGGGTTTCTGACCTAGGTTTAAGCGTGTAACGATCGTGCTATAACTTTTATCGATCATAATACAATCCTTGAACTTTTCCCTGAACTTTCTCCTTCATAAATATATTTCATTTAATAAACTTTCGTTCAGGTTTCCCTTCACATTACATCAACCCTAATCGTGAATAAGAAGTTTATTCACTTAGCATGAACTTAAAAACTCGGGCCTTACAGTGTGCCGAATGTTTATTGATTTTTTTTGGCAAGTATTATCGATTAAAAACTTGAAAATAATCAATGAGAAATATACAAACATATTTAATATATTTGAAACCCATAAAATAATTATCTAACTAATAGTTACAACTCCTTTCAAAAAAAAAAAACTAATAGTTACAACTCTAATGAAACCAATTAATCTTCAAAGGTATGTTTTCGACGCTTCGGTAACTCAGGAGGTTCATGGAGAATTTGGTTTTATTGCCCGTAACAACCACGGTGAAGTCCTTGCAGCAGCTTGTTGGAGCTATGGGCCGTTCACGTCTCCAACGGTGGTGGAAGCTCTCTCTATGCATGCGATGGTCGATGATTCTGGCCAGGGATCTTGGTTTTCGGCAGGTCGTTTTCGAAATAGATCGCTTACCTTTAGCCCAAGCCTGGAAACGCAAGGGTGGTGGTTGCTCTTTTTAGATTCTATTGTGAGGGATTGTAATTTTTTGCTTTCAAAATTTGAGGTCTTTTCTTTACTGTTCGTCTGCCATACGACCGATGCTTTAGCTACATTATCGTTTTCGCAGGGTGAGTTTGTGTGGATTGATGATGTTCCTCCTCAACTTATTGGCATTGTCCAATCTGATGTACTGGCCTTAGTGCCTTCTGCTTCTTCGTTATTGATGAGTTTGATTTCAAAAAAAAAAATTTATGCCAGTTTACCATGGGTTTTAATTTAGGCTTAAATGCACTTTTGGACCCTCATGTTTTAACTTTCTGCGATTGTCAACCCTTATCTTTTTTTTTCTACGAATGGGAACCCTATTCTTTCAAAACACTGCACCGTTTACCCTCCCGTCCAAATCCGTCTAAAACTTGACGGAACACGTTGATATGGCCTTCCACGTGGATAAAAGGGGGATTTAAAAAAATGGCTTAAATGCACTTTTGGACCCTCAAGTTTACATTTTTTTCGATTGTTGACCCTGATCTTATTTTTAGTTTGAATGAAGACCCTAATCTTTCAAAACGTTGCACCGTTTACCCTTCTGTCGGAAGGCCAGGTAAGTGGGTTCCGTCAAGTTTTTGACGGATTTGGACGGAAGGGTAAACGGTGCAACATTTTGAAAGATTAGGGTCTTCATTTGTAGAAAAATAATATCAGGGTCAATAATCGCAAAAAATATAATCGTGGGGGTCTAAAAGTGCATTTAAGCCTTTAATTTAAGGATTGAAATTACATTTAATCCTCCACTATAAAACTATAAGATTGTAGTGATTTAGCGTCTAAAATTAGCATCGACTAAGACACCAGTGTTAAATTAGGCATATTTGTGTCTGCCTAGTCGATGCAACATCGAATCAAATAGGGAAACAAAAAACATACTTAATTTACGATAGTATAGCCGACGATAATTAGCATTTTGTTTTGACAAGTTAGCGTTAGTTAAGATCACCGGATAATTAGCGCACGAATTTTACCGACACTAACCCTACGTACGAATCAGCTAGAATATGAGTCGAAACTTTAGCATCGGTCGGACCAATGCTACATGTCATCTTTTCCTCCGTCCATCTTTTCTTATAAGCTTCTCTCTACCAGAACTCTACCAAACCCTACATTTTATCTTATCTTCTTCTGCACTCTCTTCCTTTATCTCACTTTTACCATCAATCCCTACCCTTACAGTTTTCTCTCCCCAAACCCTCCTTTATCGCGCCTAAGCATCACCCTACCCTTATCATCGCTCATCCTCGCACCATCCTCTGCCACTATAGGTCGCCTTTCATCCCTTGTCCTACATTATGGCCTCCCTTCGCTGACCCTTACCATCCCTCTAGTGATTATACCTATTTTACCCACCTCCCTCCTCTTCTATAACCCTCACCTACTCTCTAAACGACCAAATATGCGGCCCTCAATCTCTTCCTCATCCTCTCCCTTCACCGCCTCCTCATTGCTGCAACCTCACCGCCCTGAGATGTAATAAAATAACACAAGAAAGGAGAGGGGGGTCGAATTGTGTTCTTTTAAAACTTTGTTTTTCAAACAATTATAAGTTTCAAAAAAATTTCGCAATCGTTTGGTACAGTTGAGAAGAAAGTAGAAAGGTAAACAGGTAAACAATGGAGGCAACAAAGTTTTATCCTGGTTTACCCGTAAACGTTAAGGCTACGTCCAATCCTTGGTTATACCAAAATTTCACTATGCAAGTATCAAGGACTTCTCCTACAAGTATTCTCAGGGACTTCTACCACAAGTATCTCCAGGACTTCTCCTACAAGTATTTTCAGGGACTTCTCCCAGACAATCTTTTCCAAGATAGTTTTGTTCTTCAAGAGTCTCTTCTAACAAGAGGGATCGTAGATACTTTCTAAGCACAGGAACGATAAGTATGTGATTTGAAAATTGACTCTATCGATCTTATGTTCTAATTCTGGAGAGGTGGGTGCTCTAAACGATCGTCATATGTCATATGTTTGAATTAGTCAATCCGATAAGAAAGCTAGCTTCAGCAGCTGTCGGTTTTGTTGCGTATAAATCTTTCCCACTCTGTCTTATACTGACCTTCTCAGACATGCCTTTTTAGGGATTGGTCTTCCGCACCAGCACCTAAGACTCGTAGACTAAAGCACTTATTTTGAGAGCATAGTTCAATACGGCGGAATTCTTATTCAGATAAGTAGGAAAGCAAGAGCTCCAGTAGATGTTGAAAGATTCTATTCGTACCTTAGATATTGGGGATCTAGCGGGCGACTAATCTATGGAAATACCTTGGACTACCGCTTCTAAAAGGAAGGGTGACTCGTCATGATTTTGCTTCCATCATTGACAAAGTGAACAAAAGATTGACATCATGGAAGAACAGGTTTTTGAACAAAGCTGGTCGTCTCTATCTTGTAAAATTCGTTTTGACATCCCACCTAGTCTATGCTATACAAGCGCTTTGGCTCCCAGAATTAGTTTCTGACTTTGTTGATAGGAGGATCTGCAATTTCATATGGGCAAAGGGTGACAGTACTAGGAGTTGAAACTTGGTACCTTGGGAAGATATCACTCGCCAAAGGAAGTTGGTGGGCTTGGGCTTCGCAGTACTCACATTAATAACATAGCTATGCTTGGTAAACTTGTTGAGAATCTCCTGCATGATAGAGGGAAACCCTGGGTACTAGCTCTCACACAAAAGTATCTAAGGAATGACATGGTTTTTTATGGAGTCTATAAATTGGGGAATTCTTATATCTGGCGTGGTATTGTCAAGGCTAAGGAGTATGTCAAACACTTGTACCGCCCGCAGCTAGGGGAAGACATTGCTTCCTTTTGGTATGATAAATTGCTCGGGATTATAGAGATCCATATGTTAACACATCAGATACTTTGCTTCGCATTTCGAAGGTTTGGGAAAAAGGAGGCTGGAACCTGTCCATATTGAACACAATGCTCCCAATAGACACTATGAGATCCTAGCCATTCAAGTGCCTACTCTGGCCAACGGGAGAGATGCAACAAGATGG
Source organism: Lotus japonicus (assembly GCF_012489685.1). Taxonomy (NCBI): domain Eukaryota; kingdom Viridiplantae; phylum Streptophyta; class Magnoliopsida; order Fabales; family Fabaceae; genus Lotus; species Lotus japonicus. Next base: position 13,516,418 of record NC_080042.1, read on the forward strand.
GCCACCACAAATGATGGACACTACACCACCGCGTCGACCTATGCCTCACTTGTGGATTTAAATGATTTGGAAACAAGTTTATGGAAGAGAATATGGAAGTCAAAGGTGCTAGAAATGATCCGTTTTTTCATCTAGTTGATTCACAAGGACGCACTGCCCACGAATGAGAAATGGCAACTGAATCACTTGAGCCCTACCTCCAAGTGCCCGAGATGTGATGACACTTGTGAAGACTTGGACCATCTGTTCATAAGGTGCCCGCAGGCGTGCCTTCTTTGGCTGGAGTTCGCGGGATTTTTGCCATCCATTGATGGGGGAGCATCATTCCAAACTTGGTTTACTGGTCTGTTATTGCATCTGTAAAGTTTGTTGGCAACTTCCTGGTGGAACTAGCGTTGGCGCAATAACAAAGTGTTTGGGGAAGAGACATGGCTGCTACCACAGGTCCTGCGAAAGGTGCTTTTGTACGCCATGTACTGGCGTGGGGGACTTGGGTTAGAGCGAACCGACTTGGTGGCAGGTTCCAACACATCCACAGGTACGAGAATGGGGCACTACCTTGTTGTCGATGGCAGTTATAATTCGGTTACGGGTGCAGTGGCGATGTTAACTTCATCCGATAGGGGTTGGTGCACAACGATTTCGGAGAGCAAGGAGTTTGGGACAGCCTGTAAATCAGAACTTTGGGCAGTGGAGTTGGGCTTTACACATGTCTGGAACGTGGGAATACAATCGTTATTTTGTGCTTCGGATTGTGTCGACGTCGTTCGTGTGCTTGGGGCGCAGGTGAATATAGACACATTCTGGGAGAGAGATCAAATTATATATGGAGGTAAGGGATTGGTTGAGGAAGGACCGTTATGTCTCTTTTATACATGTGCCACGTGAGAAGAATAATGTGGCGGATTTCCTTGCAGGGAGGGCTAGATGCATAGAATATCCACTGCTATTTATACGTCCTTGTATTTAGACGCTTGTGTGTAGTTGTTTTCATTTTCGTTATCTTTCCTCCCGAAACCAAAAAAAATTCATTAAGAATCCCGTTATTATTGGAGGAGACCTTCATATTCTATCTTGTACCAATGCCCTTGAATACATATGGTTCCCACAACTGGTTCATTGATGTTGATCTTAACAAAGACTCTTGTGTACCTGCCTCGTACTACATTGGATACCCATTTGTTAAAGTAATGAAGATAGTCTAGTTGATAAATTATTGATCATTATAGCTTCCAAAATGGATGGATCATGGATGGTTTAATATGAAATCTATGAAGGTAAAATTGAAAAGTGCCATTTTTACAAACAAACATTTATTGTCTCAGCTGTTCCCATAGACAACAATGACACAACCAAAACATGAGTTAAAATCCTGCTACATATGATTTTCATTTTTTGGACTAGATCCCATCACCAATGAAACACCATTTTCTTCATCCAAATTTGTCTCAGTATTGATATCTAGTTTCCCCTTTTCATTTTGTGTATTTGCTACGTCATAAGATGCATGTAATCCTACAAGTAGGTAATACACCACCAAAAATGCAGTCCACAATCCAAATCTTCTAAATGAATCCTTATCCAATGTTCCAAGAAGGAAAATGTTGATGCCAATTGATGCTGATGGCAAGAATGGAACCAGTGGAACACCCCAAATCTTTGGCTTCTTTGCAAGTGGAACCAAAATCCAAATCCCAATTGTTCCCAAAAACCAAAGAGGTACTAAAATAGCAAAACCAATCCAGTTTGTGGTTTTGGACCAGTAAATTGCAGAGCCAATTGAAGAGCCTATGATGAGAACAATGCAGCAAATGAATTTCCCAATGTTAAACCTTGTAGTCACTCCTCTGGCACAATAGCGGCGAACCAAGAGAGCCAAGGCCACAAGGGAAAACAAGAATAGAGTAGAAATCGAAAGAAGATTGGCAAGAACATCAAGGCTAGTGAAAAATGCAACAATAGCAGTGGCAAAAGTCATTACAATTGTGGCATTGATGGGTGTTCCAGTTCTTTCATTCACTCTTGCAAACCAGGAGGGCAACAAGTGGGTTCTTGCAATGTGTGTGAGGTACCTTGCTTGACCCACTGCTCCAACAAGGAGAACACTAGTCATTCCTTTTAGTGCTCCAAATGCAACAATGTACTTAGCCCAACTCATCCCAACAGCTTCAAATGCTACTGAGAAAGCTGCACTCTCATCAACCTGAGTGAGGACAGGACCAGAAAAATTTAGCACATTAAGCAAAATTAACTATGACTAATTAAAAGTGATAATATTAATTCCCTTCTCGTTTTTCTAAATTTCAAAACTGATTTTGGAAACAATTTTAAAAACCTGATTATTAGAACATTTAAAAAAACAGTTTGGACAATATGTTTCGCCAAGCTGAACAACCAGCCATGACCTGAAACCTAAAAACATAAGTTAAAAAATCGCTTAAATGTTTTAGGAATTTAATTTTAAAAACAATTATAAAACGTCAACCCCCATAAGTTAAAATTATTCGCATCAAACAATTAAAAAAAAAAAAAACACTGAAAACTGTTTTACAAATCAGTAGTCAAACATCCCCTAACATTTTAAGAAACAAATTCTCTTGAAAAACATCAACCCCAATTTCTTAACACAGTTCTGTCACTGACCTGAGTGTATTTCTGCATCAAACAGAGTGTCACAGCTAACATGCAGTATAAAAATGTTGTCAAAGTCATTGAGGCAATAAGACCAATAGGTATGTCTCTTCCAGGGTTCTTTGTTTCTTCTGCCATTGTTGAAACTGCATCAAATCCAATGTAAGCAAAGAACAAAACTGCAGCAGATTGGAAGATTCCTCTTGCACCAAAAGGGGCAAAGTCGGAGTAGTTCTCTGCTTTGGCTTTGGTTAACCCAGCAACTATGATGAATAAGAGGACAAGAACATGAATAATTGAAGCAATGTAGTTGAAACGTGAGGAGCCCTTTGTGCTTGAAATAGCAAAGACACAAATAACAGCTAGAACTACAACAGCAATGGGGTCAAGCTGGTTGTAGTTTTTTGCAAGGCCATGGGTTTGGATGAGAAACTTGTCGGACTCTTGGTTGCATAGGGTGGCAAAGTAGGATGTCCATGAGCGTGCCACTGCAGCGCCGCCGATTACATACTCGAGGAGAATATTTCCTGAAGCTATGAAGGCGAAAAATTCACCAAGCTCCACTCTGATATAAGCAAAGGAACCACCTAGGAGCATGAAATCAACATTCAATGTTTGCAATAAGTTTTTAGTTAACTATAATTTCATCCAAGTACAAATTATTCAAGTACCATGTAGCCTTCACAATCTGTTAATCTGTATAAAGTATGTTCAATTAGCTCTAGTTCAACAAGAAACTAAGGTGCAACATGGATAAAAAGAAATCTGGGACATACTAGATCGTAATCTTCAAATTAACATGGAAAAGAAAAATCTACTACTAGGATCAAATTATTTCAAACATCAAATAACCAAAAAAGTGTAAAGAGATTATTGGCATTTAGAAAGTTCAAAATCATTATTTGAAGAAAAACTTCTCTCTTATAACTTTCTATTAAACAATCATTAGTAGATTTTAAAACTCTAAAATCAGAAACACTAACATTTTCTTTGTCTGCACTAAACTTAATTGAAAGATACCAAAGAAAAATACATACCAGCCACAGGGATTTCCACAGCAAACTCAGTGTAGCAAAAGACAGAAAGCATGGCAGAGATGCCTGAGATAACATAGGATATCACCACGGCAGGTCCCACAGTTCCCTTCACCTCAAGCCCTGTGAGGACAAAAATGCCAGAACCAATGACACTGCCCAAACCAAACCACATCAAATCCCACCATGTGAGTGTTTTCTTCATCTCATGCTGACTTCGTTTCTTCACCTCCACCAACTCCACTTCATCCATGGATCGGGCCAAGACCCGATCCACAAGTCTAAATGGGGTGTGCAAGAGTGCTCTTCCATAGCTGGATAAGTTCTCAAATGACTTCAACTTTATTGGTGAAGGGACAACATCTTCTGCTGCTAAGTTGGAATTTCCATTTGCTTCCATTCTACAAACATGGTTCACAATAGTGCTTAAGTGGGTGCAACCCTACTACAAGGAATGAATGTATCATGTATGTGGGAAAAGAGTAAAAGATACAAATCATAGAGGGAATGGATTTTTATACCTGTTGCAACGAATATTTATTAATTTTCATGCTATAGTGACTTCCTTTATCCAATAGTGAATGGGTCTTTTCTATGTGAAGGGTATCTCGCAACTATCAATTAGAGACTAATTCCAAATTATTAAAATGGTTTTTGTCTAAGCACAACTAGAATAGTCTGATTTAGAGTTCGGATTAAATGTCAACCACGACACCAACGCTAAATTTGACTCATTAGAGTCAGCTTAGCCGAACCAAAGCCAACGCAACTTTTCGAAAAATCTTTAAAAGATGTGATTACTTTATGAAAATTAAACTAGCGTTGGTTCAAGCGAACACTAAAAACATCAGCCAACGTAGTGTCTTGCCCTCTTTTGTTTTGCGTCGGTAAATGAGGAACGCGAAATCTCTAATCAACTTATCATTGGGACGCCGACTCTAATTTATCAATGTACGGGTCATTTCGCAAGGCCCAAGGTTTAGTGTCGAATTGGCTACGGCTATGTGTATTCATGAATCCGCCATGCCTTGAATATAAACCTCTTCAACCCTTCACTCTTCAAACCCTAACCTTCATTCTCTTCCTACCCCACCGCCTCCCTACTCCACCTACCCCTCCCTCAGCCTCCGCAGCTGTCATTGTCGTTGCTGCCCTTCTCTTCCCACCCTCTTCTTCTCCTGTGTTTTTTTTATGCATCACATATACTACTATGCATCGTATTTATGCTCTTCAAATTCAGTTCTCTAGCTTGGCCACTTAATCCCCTGATTTCTCTATTCTTTGTCTTGATGATGGATGATAATTGGGAAATCAATATCATGACCATGTTATATAACCAATTTCAAAACTTATATTGGCAATGCATGATACTTGGTAACAAATAAAAAACATGTACATATTTTAATGATCAAACTATGCAGCTTTATCTATTATTGAAAATCAGTGACAAGATGAATTGGATAATTGTGAACTTCTACATGAATCTGGCGTTGCTGTTTTGAAAATAATATCAACACATACTCATATGACTGCCACTAATTATTATAATTTAGTATCGACCTTAGTCTCTGTTGGATTTCATGGGCTTAGAGCCAGCTCAACCGACTCTAAAGTTTTACGTCGGTTAAAGAGTCAACTCTACACACATTAGTTTCAACCTATTTAAGTAATGTTCGCCCCGATCCCGACGCTAAATTTTTGACATGTTTGCAACAGTTTTTTTTTTAACTATTCCACATTTTTCTTGTATTGAAGACTGAATGATTGCACAAAATCTAAGACTAAAACTTAATCTTTAGAAGTATTTGTGAAATCATTTTGGTTCCCTTCTGAAGTATAAAGACAAGTTAAAACATTTATAAATAAACAAAATAAATTTTTTTATTTGTTATGTGCGCTAGCTGCATATTTAGAAATTCTTTTATAATTAATTTTTAAATAAAAATCAATTGTAAAAAAAAATTCTATTATTAACTTTTAGATTTCAAAATTGATTCGCAAAAACATAACTAATCAAAACATGCTAGTAGCTAGACTACTCTGCATATTCATTAAACAAGACCTATAAAGGAGAGCATAATCATAAGTAATTGGAATAATTTTAAAATCCTATAGAAAAGTTTAAATCAATTAAAATTGCTGTGAGTGAAATATTTTCTAGTACAGTTTGTTTTTTAGTTTTTAGCGTACATTTATATATTATTTATGCAATAGCCATTCTACCTTTATAAAAACTATTTTAGTAATACTTTTAATTAATGTGAAATTTCTAACACTTGTAATATCAACAGAATTTCTCAGCAATAAAAGAGTGCTTATAAGTTATAATCTACCAACCATTTTCCGGCAGAACAACCAAGTATATATAAAACAGCATGATATATCCAAGATGTATAATTAACGACATCAATGCTTTACCTCTTCTTCGTGAGTATTTTGTGATGAGAAAACCCCAAGGCTTCAAAATTTCTCCAATCTTCGTGAGTATTTACGAAGAAAAGATTGGAGAAACAAAATCAGAACCAATCTTTTCTTGAATCTAGTTTTAAATACAATGCAAAAGGCCTTTTATTCTCTGTCCAGTCGGCAATAGGAAACCAACATACAAAGGGACAAAACCAAATACTTCCGATGGAAACAATTTTGCAGATGTTTATATATTATATACATAAACGACAGTGAATGGAAATATGGACATCTTAATTTTTGTGAACAACTAATCAACATAGAGCCAAATGTATCTAATTGGTTCAAATTATACATGTTTAATTTTCTCTAACTAGATCTTGAATTTATGTGAATGGAAAAAGAAACATCCACTACGCGCGAGTGTAAACATTATTATGATGTGAATATTTCTGACTTAAAAATATAGCCTCTCATAGAGTATACTTGGGATACACCAAGAGCCAAAGGTGTGTCTTCAATTTATATCATTTAATTCAAGATCCAGCTGCAACCATATGTAAGTACTCAGGGCCAGAAGACACCGAAATTTCCTAGGGAAAGGGCATCGAGAAAGATTAATTAAAACAATTAAGATTGTACCAAAATTTGTATAAATTAAATCTTCAAATATCAATTTACATACTTTATCAGAAGGTCTTGGGTTTGTGTATTTTAATGGAAAAATTCTCGTTGTGTAGGATAGTTCCACTCCCACCATAAAGTGATGTTTTCAACTTGAACATAATTATCTTCAAATGGTGATACTCATAAACATTAAAATTATTAAAATAGATATATGCAATTTGAGAAGTATTCTTCACATGGCAAGACACACGCATAAAAATGGGGTGATTGAAATAAATAACAATTAAATTTCAATAGTGTTCCGATTAGGGTTTTCAAAGGGATCAGAAGCATAAAAGACTAAGAAAAATATATGGAGTGCTATTTTAGTGTATAGAAGAAGAGATACATAGAGGGGCGGGGGTCTCCCTTTTATAACACGTCAACCTCCAAACCCTAATTGACACATTCATTACATGGTTGACCCTTGACAGGTCTTGACCCTTGACAGTGCGCATGATCAGTGGTTGACTTGCTTTCTCATTGACGGTTGAATATCTTCGTAGTGGAGTGGGCCTTCACTTCAGTCATCTAGCACGTAAGGCTCAGGCTTCATCTTTCCCGATCAACACCAAGAGGGCAGTCAGGCCTTCCGGTAGGGCCTAATCATCCAGTCAAAAGTCTCTAACGGTACACAGCCCCCCAAGGCTTGGGGCTAAATGCTTAAGCCGCAAAGCCTTAAGAGAGCTTGTGTGCGCAAAAGTTACACGTCGTGTAACATCTTCCATCTTCAAAGGTCAGCTTCCTCCCTCCACAATCAACCTTCTCTCTCCTAGTGCATGGAAGGTAATGTTGGTCTCGGTTGACCTTCTCTCTCCTAGATCTCGCGCTTCAACAGTCGGTTACCTTCCTTTCACGGTCAGTCTTCTCTCTCCTGGTTCATGTGCTTCAACGGTCATCTACCTTCCTTTCAAGGTCAGTCTTCTCTCTCCTGGTTCATGTGCTTCAACGGTCAGTTACCTTCCTTTCACAATCAGTCTTCTCTCTCCTGGTTCATGTGCTTCAACAGTCGACTACCTTCCTTTCACGGTCAGTCTTCTCTCTCCTAGTTATAATTCAAAAATTAATTACTTATAATTACAATTGAATTTAAAAAATTGGAAACTCATTTAAGTTTATACATTAATGAGATGTTCTGTCGTGATTTAATGTCAAAAATTACCAATTTAACAACTTATTAGGAAGTTTTAAATAATTATCAAAAGCTAAAAACAGTTTTAGATTTCAAATAGAACTTCCCTGAGCTATGCCAATCATGAAATAGATCTGAGGTCGTTGTCGACAGCAAGGAAGTGGAGCTTGAGAGAAAGAGACACGAGGGAAGAAGAAGGCGGAGGCCGTTGGCACGACAGGGACTTCTTACTGCGGCAGCTCTAGCACAACGTTGGGGTCCAAGTCTGGTAATGTTTTGATCTGAGCGCGGGTGTTTTGCGCGGTAACCCTTGGCGTTTTCGGCCATGTGCGCTGGTTTGGGACTTTGATATGTGGAGTATGTGATGTGGTCGTCGCCGAAGGGGGGGGGGGTCTCCGTCTCGGTGGATGATGTTTCCGATGCGGTGGGTGTTGTCAGATCGGTAAGCGTGCGACTGAAACAGAGCCTGGACAAGGCTAAAGTGGTGAAGGAAGAGAAGATTATAGGCCGTGACTGGCAAGAAAGAGGAAAAGGGTTTTGTCGGCAGGAGTGTAGTTGGTTTCCTGGATAATTGGAGGTCTTTGTTGAATTTGGCGTAGATGGAGGCTAGTTATGGTTCAAAGGCTGATAATTAAGAACCTTGATATTGGTTTAAGAAAGAATGAAGAATTTATTTGCCCATAGCTTCTGCCTTGGACTAAAGGATGTTTCGGAACAGTGAGGTATGGGAAAGTTCTACCGAGCCCCATGGTGGGCGCCAATGTTCTGGAATAAAATCTTAAGGCAGAGCGAAGAAGCTCAAGAGTATTATTCTGGTAATAGATGAACATATGTTATACATCAAAGGCTCCCCCTTATATAGTTGGTGAACCCACAACCCTAGTAATAAATTAATTGAATGAGTTGACTAGGTTACATGACTTGGGGAGGACATCAAGGGGAATACTAATTACTACTTTGAATGCTATATCCCGCTCTTGTTTCTATTTTTCTGTATTTGACGTTTGTTTCTTGTTGAATAAAAGTAGAGAGTACTCTTTTCTCTTCCGCTAGAGAAGAGTTTTTGAAGAGGCCCAAAAACATAAATATGTGTGTGTTCTACTTCTCACAAAGCACACCACTTGGTTACTCGACGAAGTTCATCGTTTCTCCGCCAACTCCATGTTTGGCGTCGAGGTCACACCACTTGGTTACTCGACCAAGTACGTCGTTTCTCCACCAACTTCATGTTTGGCGTCGATGTCCCACCACTTGGTTACTCGACCAAGTGCATCGCTTCTGCGCTAACTCAATGTTTGGCGTCGAGGTCACACCACTTGGTTACTCGACTAAGTGCGTCGCTTCTCTGCCAACTCAATGTTTGGCATCGATGTCACACCACTTGGTTACTCGACCAAGTGCGTCGCTTCTTCGCCAAATTCATGTTTGGCGTCGAGATCGCATCACTTGGTTACTCAACCAAGTGTGTCACTTCTCTGCCGAAATCACATCACCTGGTTACTCAACTAATCATGTTGTGCACATTGGGTTGGGTAATTAAGCCTACCACATTGTTGCCAACTCCAACGCACGAGCTGAGATCTCAACACTTGCTTAATTAAAAGCTCCAAATAAATAAATGAGGACAATCGATTAACATGAAAACGGCGAGGATGGGAAAAATACGAAGTTAGTTTCATTACAGACAGACACCCAACAAAGCATCCAACCAAAATAGGGTGCCTAGACAACACAAGCAATCAAATAAGTGATGGCACCCAACAAAGCAAAAGGAAAAGGAAAAAGACGAAAAAGAGGAGGGAGAATACCAACTAAGAAAGGAAGAGATGAAGCACATGAATTAGGAGAAAGAAGGTCGACCGAGGAAGGAGAAAGTCAACCAGTGTCAACCGTAGAAGGAGGAACTCGACTGGTGAAGCACATGAATTAGCAGAGAGAAGACCAACCGTGGAAGGAGGAAGTTGACCGGTGCTGACCGTGAAAGGAGGCACTTGGCCGGTAAAGCACATGAATTAGGTGAGAGAAGGTCGACCGAGGAAGGAGGAAGTTGACCAACTAAGGAAGGAAGAGATGAAGCACATGAATTAGGAGAAAGAAGGCGACCGTGTAACGAGGAAGTCGACCGGGGCCAATCGTGGAAGGAGGAACTCGACTAGTGAAGCACATGAATTAGAAGGGACAAGACTAACCGAGAAATGAAGGCAGCCGACCGTTGAAGCACATAAACCAGGAGAGAGAAGACTGACCGTGAAAGGAAGGTAGCTGACCGTTGAAGCACATGAACCAGGATATAGAAGACTAGTCGTGAAAGGAAGGTAGTCGACCGTTAAAGCGCGAGAACTAGGAGACAAAAGATCAACCAAGACCAACATTACCTTCCATGCACTAGGAGAAAGAAGATTGGAAGTTAACCGGTGGAGAATACCAGCTAAGGAAGGAAGAGATAAAGCACATGAATTAGGAGATAGAAGGCCAACCGTGTAACGAGGAAGTCGACCGGTGCCAACCGTGGAAGGAGGAACTCGACTGGTGAAGCACATGAATTACTAGGGACAAGACTAACCCATAAAGGAAGGTAGCCGACCGCTGAAGCACATGAACCAGGAGAGAGAACACTGACCTTTAAAGGAAGGTAGCTGACCGTTGAAGCAGATTAATTAGGAGAGAGAAGACTGGTCGTGAAAGGAAGGTAGCCGACTGTTGAAGCGCGAGATCTAGGAGAGATAAGGTCAACCGAGACCAACATTACCTTCCATGCACCAAAAGAGGGAAGGCTGATCGTGGAGGGAGGAAGCTGACCTTTGAAGCAGACATCAGAGATGAACATAAAAAGTCCAAATTGCAAGAGGACGTGATGGAAGATGTTACAGGACGTGTAACTGTTGCGCACAAAAGCTCTCTTAAGGCTTTCCGGCTAAAGCATTTATCCCCATGCTTGGAGGGGTTGTGTATCATTAAAGAATTTGGACTGGATGATTAGGTCCCTACCAAAACGCCAGGCTGCCTCTTGCTGTTGATCAGGACAGATGAAGCCTGGGCCTTACGTGCTAGAAGACTGAAGTGAAGGCCCACTCCACTACGAAGACGTCCAACCTTCAATGAGAAAGCAAGTCAACCACTGATCACGCGCACAGTCAAGGGTCAAGACCTCTGTTGACCAACACAGCCTAGCATCAAGTCAGCCGACTATGTGATAAAGTGCTTCTGTGATGGACAGGATTGGTCTGCAAGTTAATCGACACTATAATGATTACGCTCTATTAGTGGACATGATTGGAACACGGGTCTACCATGTAATGAATGTGTCAATTATGGTTTGGTGGTCGACCTGTGTAAAATGGGTGACCTCCGCCTCTCTATGGAACTCATCTTCTATACACTGAAATAACACTCCATACATTTTTCTTATTATTTTATGCTTCTGATCCATTTGGAAACCTAAACAGAACAAACAGTCTATACCGTATTGATAAGAACATTCTGTTTCAAATAGGAAAAATTAGTATTGATCTCGCGCCATGCACGGATATAATAAAAGTACTTTGTTGACATACATTAGACCATTTTATATTTCCTCTCCTGTTCTTCTTTTTAAATATGTATGTCACCTATTTAATTTTTTTTCTAATCCTAATTACAATCTAATTCTTTTTTTTATAATTTCTTATGTTTGATTCAATATACCAAAATCATTTTAATCTTTCTGATATATACGAAAACATAAAATACAAATATTTTGAGTTTATTTCCAAAACAATCCTTTAAAACTAATTCTTGGTTTGAGACATGTGTTCTTCTTCGGAGGCAATCATGTTCGAGTCGGGAACATCAACATCATGATGGGGCTAACTCTCCCACCTGGATTTTTTTCCATCCACAAGACTCAAACCCGAGACCTTTGAATTTGAATGTAAGATATTAAATTCAATTTTGTTTTATTTTGTTATGTAAAAAATAACCATAATCATTAAAAAAAAACTTTGTCAGCATACACCTTAATGGTAGAAAAGTCACAGTTGACTTTATTAATTATTTAAATATCATTAAAAATCATTAAATATCAAATTAATACAGTAGTTGTTTTTTGAAAAATGTCACAATTGACTTTTGTTAATTATTTTTATGTCATTAATAACTATTAAATGCAATATTAATACATTAATTATTTTTGAAAATATGAAATTATTTAATATTTAAATTAATAAAAAATTAGAATCTATATATATATATATATATATGTGTGTGTGTGTGTGTGTGTGTGTGTGAGACATCATTTACCTACTAATTATAGTATGCGAGTGAAAACTTATGAAGAAAGACATAGCATGAGAAAGTGACACTTGTCGAAGTTGTCACATTTTGGTTTCATAAATAACTAGCACCTTTACCCCGTGCGTTGCACGGCGAATATTGTTCTTTGAATAAGCAAAGAACATTGAGTGTACCCATCTTGGTCAAGTTCAATAGTTATCCTTTTCTGCTTGTACCATCTTTCTCAAACTCTTGGTCTCCACTTGCTCCAGTGAGAATTCTAATTACATCTGGTCAAAGACAAATTAAAATGTAAGGAAAAAATTATGAACTATTGTTCAAAAAATCAAAAGGCTACATAAGGGTTTATACCTATAAGGAATGACGTATCAATGTCCTTATGCATTATGTCACAAAGTGGAACGAAAGAGTATGTGGCTAAGTTGATAGCCTTGTTAGGAACCAATCATACATAAGTGTGAATATCAAAGTTGATATTGAATGGATGCGAGGTTGAACGAAAATCACGACCGCTTTCACCAACACCAAAGAATGAAATTTAATATACACGTCATTTACTTAGCAAAGACTAAAATCGATAAATCAGAGTCTTCCTAACTAAAGCATGAATCTTACAACCTTGGAATTTTAAAAGTAAAAAAGATAAGAGATTTACCAACCATAAAAAATGATATTAAAATAGGGTGAGTAATTAAAAAAATGCTATACCTTGTCATCCATAAGAACCAAGCCCATAGAAAAAGGGAGCTCGAACCATATAAGCTCGGACTTAGCCATAAATGATTGACTTTTGCAACCATAGTCCAATTCTCATTGGAGGCATCGATTTTGGCGAGATCGTCGATTCTGGCAGCCATCAAAACAAAGGTTAATTACAAAGATATCAAGTGCTAGAAAATGGATGGAATGATATGTCATATTTGATGTTCTATTTGGCTAAAAATTATCTATAGACATATGATTTGTCATATTTGATGTTTGATTGTTTCCAAGTTCAAATAATTTTGAAAAACTCGCCTAAAATTTTGCTAAATATTTGACTGGAAAAAACGAAATAATTCATGCATTAAAATGTAATTAATTGTTAAATGAGGTTTTTAAAAAGAAAACGAATTTCACTTTTATTCCATATAACGTTTATTAGATCTTTTATGAGTTGACTACAAATTACTATAATTAAGTTGTTTATATAAGGAAATTGAATGAAATAAAAAATTAATTTCAAATAGTGATTTTTCTTAAATAGATAGCTAATGAATTTAATAAGTAATTAATTATTTAAAGCTTTTTTTTCATTTTAAAATAGAAAATTATTTCAAAACATATTTGAACTGATTCACGTTATTAATTAATTTACATAAGGAAATTGAAAGAATTAATGAATTAATTTCGAATAGAATTTCCTAAAATAAATAATCAATGAATTAAAATTTAATTAATTATTTTACATGGGGTTTAAAAAAACAATTATAGCAATATATTTTTGTAGTGGCATTGATATTGTTAAGTTGTGGCATTTATTAAATGCCCCAAGTGTCATTAGTGGCATTCACCTTTAAGTGCCTCTATTACAGGTGCCACAACTATTTTGTGGCATTTTTTGCTTAAATGCTGGTTTTTGTATGCCACAAATGCTTCTGGCATCTTCTAAATGCCACAAATGCTTCTGGCATCTTCTAAATGCCACAAATTGAAACTGGCATCTTTTTAAATGCCACAAACTACATATATGCCTCATTTTATCAATAATATTTTATTTACTTATATATTCCTATTTTTATACAGCTGAAATCCTGTTATTTTTATTTTTTTGAAAATGAAATCCTGTTATCTTTTATAGAGAAAATGATTAATTAAAGGAAAATATTCTTAACAATCAATATAAGCTCTACCTTCACAAGAGAAATAAACAAATGAGCATGAACATGAAAGGACATATATGGTTCCAACATCTGAATTTGAGTACATAAAGATTGAACTATGAACATGAACATGAAAGGACATATATTGCAATGTTCCCTTCAATAGTATATCTTCAGAAAATTACTCATATAAACAACAGAATAACTATGTCTATACCTATGAAATAAAAATAGCATTGAAAGTAACAAGGGGCCGCTCATCAACTGTCGGGAAATCAAATCCCACATCAGACCTAGATGCCAATAGTTGCCTTCAAAGTTGTCAATCTCAATGCTACCTCTGCAAAAACCAAAACTAAAATCAAAACAGAGCAAAAGGGTGAGAGGTATCACCCATTAACTTCTTAAAAAACCTATATTCATCCAAGCCACAAACAAAAAGAAAGAATAGGCATTAACTATACAACCAACTTCATCAATTATAATTGGATTTTTGCTCAGCCATGCTCGCATGCTTACTTGTACACATATACACACACTGAAATTGATTTAAAAGGCATATCTGTCTATGCTTTACATAAAAAGTACTAGTAGTCAATGCAGTTTAGTTTTATTGTCATCCTGTCTCTATTCTTATCATCTTATAGTTAGACGCTCTTGTCCTTACAATTTAGCAGTGTTTATTAGTTGTCATGTTTTAAACAAATTAGGTCAGAAAAGCAATGCAGTACATTAGAAACGAAAGCACCCAAAAAGCAAAACAGAACCAAAAACCACATAATGTTAAAGCATGCCCCAACTAAGTGAGAATGAGAATTACAAGAACCACAACTACTATACTAACCAAACCTCAACAAAAGGTTCCTATATATTTAGATTTCCATTTTGAAGACAAAGACATTGCAAAGAACCTATCAAGATATTTTCATACCTAATGTAACAATCACAGTACACTAAGTCACTAACATAATGCTTGGCTAAGCTTGAGGGCATTTTTTTCCTTCACTTTATTCATTAATTGTAAATAACCAAAACCCATTTCGACATCTGGATCAGAATACTCAAAAACATGGTAAAGAGACAAGAATGAAGCATGCAAACACAAACAAGATATATGTATTACTTACTACCCAATAAGATATACTTACTTGACTGCTCCTGGCTTCCCCCCTATAAACTTGAAGAAACTCTTCTCTTTGCAACCTTTGAGCAAAAGCAGCATCCTCATCTTGGCTAGAAATCACTCTTCTTGTTCTCGCTCTCAGAAGAGAGTAAAACAAAGCTTGAAAAAAGAGAAAAAAAATGGTAATTATAATAAAGAACCATAGACATGCAAAACCAGACATTACAATACAATAAATTGCTTGATATGATTACTAGCTTGACATTAGATAAACACCATCACATGATGCAGTGTTTAAAACATTTACAGGACGCACACCATCATTCTTAACATGGGAGGCATAAATTAGCAAATGCAAAAAGCCCATAAAACTAATTATCATGGGACGCACACCATCATTCTTGACAGTACTTTGTCAATCAGTTGTAGTATATTAATCTAAGAGTTAATCAAAGGCTTTTACCAAAGTGTCATCCTCTAAAGTGAACTGAATTTCCTCTTTATTGTGACAGCACTGTGACTGCAACACTAGCTCAAAAAAAAAGAGTGCAACACAAAACAGTTGGAAAATCAGCAAGCAGCTAAGCCCAAAAGTAATAAATTCATTAACATTCCATTAAATCACAACACCTGAACAATCATAGGTCACAAGTGCTTCAAATCCAGCTGATTGGAATAACTCCCAAGCATCTCTAGCAGAATGGTTAAAGCTTTTACCATAAACAACAATCGGAATTGAACAAGAGTATAACTAGTGAAACTAAATTAAAACCAAGAATATCTCATATTTGAATTTTGATAATCACTTGCAAGATTCAATTTCTATTATACATGGAAGTGATTACTAATATAGAAACAGATAAGTGTCTCCACAAGATGAAAAAGAAAATCGATACAACATAACAAAAACTCATTCTTGCCTATCTTTGACCTGCAAGCATGATATAAGTATCAGTGTGCAGTCAAATAAGCTAAGGTTACACAATATGGTACCATAATAAGTTCCATTAAGACCAAAACTTGCTACCTTACCACAAGAAGCCACCTGTGTCCACCATCACACATGCTTGAAGCCACAACACAGCAGCTTCAAATGACCATAAGCATCCATAAAATCACAACAAGCATAAATGCATAAGCCAGTCTCATAACCTCAGGAAGATTCCAACAAGCATAAACGCAAATGCATTTCACGTTCTTTAAGCCACAGGGTGATCTAATTATTCATACAATAGATGAATTCAGTTAGTGGCGAAATTAGAATACAATTCTTAAGAGTGAAATAATCACTATCAGTCAGATGTAGTGATAAAGGGGAAACAAATGAGTATACTCTCACCCCCTTTCCATAATCAAGACCAACACTCTAATCATTCTAAAACTAGAATCAAGATTTTCAAATCATCTTAACAAGGACTATTATGCTGTATTTTGTTCCACATCTGCATATGTTGTCCATATCACTTTCTCACAATCACAATTATTTGAATCATCAATCCACAAATTAAAAATCAATCAACTTTTAATCCACTTCCATTTGCCTAGAAACACCATCTCGTGACACACACTAACAAGGGAATGAAAAGATTAGGGTATTTAAAACTCAACAATGTTCCATTCAAAGGATTAGGGTAGTAACCAACTCATCGATTGCTTCGGTTCAGAACACAAAGCTTCACCATCGCAACCTTCAGCGAAAAACGCCTCTGTAACGCTCAAGCCTTAGATTGTGGAACGAGAAACGAAGTTGGAAATGGAAACTTTCGATCGAGAATCTTACCATTCAGAATTTCTGAGCGAGAAACAGAGAGAATCTTCACCTTCACGCGATCTCCATCACTTTCACGCAAACCTCGATGCCAAATTGTGTTCGTCATCACCTTCGCGAACCTTCATTCTCGGAGTTTGAATTGGACGCCGACGTGGAAGGTGGTGTAGGCGCAGAGGAAGTCGAGGATGTAGGCGAGGTGGTGCCGCCGAGGTCGATGAGGAAGCGGCGGAGGGGACGATGGCGATCCATAGTTGTGTGCGAAGGAGGAAGGGTTTTTGTTGAGGAACCTAGCGGAGGAGGAAAATAGGTCGCGGTTATTGCCGTCACTGGTGATGGTGGTGCCATGGCGGAAGGTGGTGTTAGGGTTTGGGAAAGATGAAGAAGGGGTAGAAAAGGAAGGGGCACTGGTGGAGGAGGAGAGAGGAAATATGTAAGGTTTTTATTTTTCCTTTTTAGTTTCAAAATCTAGAACTGTGTGACTGTGAGTGAAAGTTAAAAAAAAAAGGTTATATATTAAAATTGAAAAGGGTTTTCTGTGCCATTTAAGTTAAGTGCCACTTCAGAAAATTGCAAAGAAATAGCTGCTAATTAGCTAGGAATCCGTTTTTAAAAAAGTGGCATTTAAGTTAAGTGCCACTTTTGAAAATTGCTACCAAATAGCTGCTAATTAGCTACGAATGCGTTTTTATACTAGTGGCATTCTAATTAAATGCCAGAATAATATACGTTTGTGGCACTTTTTTGTAAATGCCACAAATATAGTGCCACTAAAACCAATTTTTTTTGTAGTATAATTGACTGGAAAAACGAAATAATTACTGCATTAAAATGTAATTAATTGTTTTAAATGAGGTTTTTAAAAAGAAAACGAATACAACTTTTATTCCATATAGCATTTATTAGATCTTTTATGAGTTGACTACAAATTACTATAGTTAAGTTGTTTATGTAAGGAAATTGAAGGAAACTAAAAATTAATTTCGAATAGTAATTTCCTTAAATAGATAGCTTTTGAATTTAATAAGTAATTAATTTTTTAAAATGTTTTTTTTTCATTCTAAAAATGGAAATTATTTTAAATCAAAGAAAACGCGATTCATGTCATTAATTTATTTACATAAGGAATTTGAAGGAATTAATCAATGAATTTCGAATAATAATTTCCTTAAACAAATTGTCAATGCATTAAAATGTAATACATTATTTCAAATAGGGTTTTAAAAAAAATGAATATAGCATTTATTTAATATAACATTTAATGTCTTTTATGAGTGCAAATAAAAATTAATATAATTAAGGGGTTTATATAAGGAATTTGAAGGAAACAATTAATTAATTTCGAATGGTAATTTCTTTAAATAGATAGCTAATGAATTTAATAAGTAATTAATTATTTAAAACTTTTTTTTCATTTTAAAAAATGAAATTATTTCAAAACATATTTGCACTAATTCACTTCATTAATTAATTTATATAAGGAAATTGAAGGAATTAATGAATTAATTTCGAATATTAATTTCCTAAAATAAATAATCAATGAATTAAAATTTAATTAATTATTTTACATGGGGTTTTTAAAAAAAACGATTATTGCAATTATTGACTAGAAAACGAAATAATTACTGCATTAAAATGTAATTAATTGTTTTAAATGAGGTTTTTGAAAAGAAAACGAATACAACTTTTATTCCATATAGCATTTATTAGATCTTTTATGAGTTGACTACAAATTACTATTGTTAAGTTGTTTATGTAAGGAAATTGAAGGAAATTAAAAAATAATTTCGAATTGTAAATTTCCTTAAATAGATAGCTTTTGAATTTAATAAGTAATTAATTTTTAATTTTTTTTTCCATTCTAAAAATGGACATTATTTTAAATCAAATAAATGATGCAAAACCATCAGCTTTATTCATTGATTTTTTCCACACACGCAAATTATGTATTTTAAGAATATATGTCGTTGATGCTCTGAAATGATGAAAATTAATATAAAATGTTTGTAAGTATATAAAATTACACAACCTCAATATATACCTTGCATTTCAAAATAGAGACTCGTTCATTATAGGGAAAATTTGTAAACACAGGTAGAATGAAAGATTTGAATCCATCTAAAATAATAACATATAATCATAAAAGTAGCAATTGTAAATATAAACCGTAATTTCTTAATAAACCTTGAAAACTAATATGCAAAACAAAAATTCAAACACTTTCCGTTTCCTGGTGTCGAAAACAAAAATAAATGTCAAAACTAACTTGAAATGTAAAAAGTAGTAGCAAAATAGAGATGATTTATCATCAATCTTTATTCTTGTTCTACTTGGATAACAAATATGAGAACCATGAACGGAAAGCTTATTTCTCCTCCTTAACAAATCTTTATTCTTGTTCTACTTGGATAACAAATTTATCATCACTTTATATTCATCATATCTTCTCCTTCTTGACAACTTTCAAAAGCTTATTTCTCCTCCTTAACAACTTTCAATACATTTTGTTGGCAATCATCAACTACAATTGAAAAAGACAATAACTCAGTATTAGTTAACGAAACCAAATCAGATGTAACATGTCAATTGAATAGAAAGTGTGAAAACATGCCTTTTGATATGAGAAGGTTGAAACTTCATACTTGCAGAAAAAGGATGGCAAAACACATTTTGAGCATGTGATGAAATCAGCAATAAGAAGGTTGATTTATAGGAAATGATTTTGAAAATCACATTTAATGGGGGACAACTAAACCAAATTATAGGGAAATCAATGCAATTAATAAATTTGTGAGAATTGATGTGGCTGTGACACTTGTCAGCCAGTGAGGGGGGTGAGATAAGAGTGCATCTTGGAATGCCACGTGTCTAATTCTTTTGGATAACGTTGTTATTTTATAAAGTATATAAATACTAGTATTTTTTACCCGTGCGATGCACGGGGGATATTCATTTTTTTTTATTATGTGTATTTTTAAGATTTGTGTGTTATTTTTTAAAAAATATTATTGGTATTAAAAGAATAAATGTTTATTATATCATAAATTTTTAAGTTTTATTTTGTGATAAATGTGTTTGTTTTTATAAATGGTACATTTTTTTTTTGAAATGTTTATAAATGGTACATTGTTCTAAAGTCTTTTTGGCGATGAATGTGTTTGTTTTTGTCTTGTAGAAGCAAAATTATTAATTTATTTGTGGTTTTCATCATTATTGACCCTTGCAACAGGATTATTTTTTGTTGGCAGCCTGTAATTTTTTAAAATGTTATTTTTTATACTTATTAAA
This sequence comes from Lotus japonicus, assembly GCF_012489685.1. Taxonomy (NCBI): domain Eukaryota; kingdom Viridiplantae; phylum Streptophyta; class Magnoliopsida; order Fabales; family Fabaceae; genus Lotus; species Lotus japonicus. The sequence goes on from NC_080042.1 coordinate 13,536,600, forward strand.
AGAAAGTTTAAAATAAAAAGAATAAAATTAATTTTAGATATAAAAAAACATAAACTTGAAAGTTTTTTTTTTTTTGCTGATGAATGTGTTTGATTTTTTTAGAAGTACAATAATTATATTTATTTGAGTTTTTTTTTGTACATCGAAAAGATAAATTGCACCCGCCAAGAATTGATCTCTGGACCTCCCCACCCCAACTCATATGTCCCCTAGCTCTTCTTATTTTAGTTTATTTGTTTGTCTAAATGTTTGCATTCTTTAATTTTTTAATATAAAATATTAATAGTTTATTTAGAAGTTGAAGACTTAAAGTAACATATATAAGCTTATAAAAGTCATTGAGTATATTATCATATATATTTTTTCCCATTGCCAGTTGAGATTAAAATTGGGAATTATGTTTTTCCTTATTTGTTTGTCACAAATAAGCATTTTTAATATTATACATTCCTTTTAAATTTAATTTTTCTTCTTAAGATATTTTCTATATCACCTTTTTATTAAAATACTTACCATATTTATTTATTAAATAATTACTTTAACCTCACAAAAATTTGTTAAATGTTTTCCTTAGAATGAGTAAAAAAAAAACATTTCCAAAAGGTAACATCTTTTTTATCTCAATGACACCAAAGATAGAGAGATTATTTGTTGTATCCAACAACAGATAACCATGAGGTCTAAAGATAATTAATAATTATAGAACTAAATATAAACTTCAATTAATTCACACATACGTAAATTACTAACTCCAACTATTCTTATAAATGATTTAGAACTTATTTTTAGAGAAACCAAATACACCTAATTATCATAATCACTCAACATCACAAATGACGCAAGCTTTAATCTCCCTCACATTAATCCTCTCTTTTTCCACCTTACATTCAACCACAACATCATGAAAAAATAGAATCAAGAATCATGATTCATATAATGATGAATATCATGTCATTGCCAAAGTAATTTTTTTCATTCCTGGATGCCTCAGTCATTTAATAACTCACCCTCCACATATAAGAGAGTTAAAAGAATATGTAATTATCAACATGAGACTTGAAAATGGCCAAATTAAAAAAAAAAACATTCCTGGATGCCTCAGTCATTTAATAACTCACCCTTCACATATAAGAGAGTTGAAAGAATATGTAATTATCAACATGAGACTTGAAAATGGCCAAATTTAAAAAAAAAAAAGCCAAAATTACTAATATATAATATCCAAGTATCAAACAACTTACAAAGCATGTTTTGTATTAAAATCGCATGACCCGCAAGTCTCTCCAATCTGCTACCTCAGACTGCGTCTGAATAACGATTAAAATTCAAGGGAGACCAAAAAATAAATTTGTTAATATTAAATAATTCAGAATATGACCTTGGAGCTGGAAGAACAGGTGAACACATAGCAGTGCTCGAGTTCGTAGCTCCTTGAAAAATGGAGGAGTATCCTATAGATTCATTTGGGAAGCTTGTAGATGCTCATTCCAAAGGCAATCCAAATTTGCACATGATTCAGTATAATTCTTAATAGAAAGATGACAACAAAAATTGAATAAGCATCAAAAATGACACCAAAATGATAACCGTTGATGCAATTTCAAGTTATCATCAATAGACTGATAAGCCATTCCAGGATCACTATTAGCATGGCCATTAGCATGCCTCGAGCTTTCACAAAGTACATCATCCATAGCTACGCCATCTAAAGGCCAATTAGTAACTTTAGGTTACCAAGGAAAAACAGTAGTCACAGCTTGAAAAGAGTTACATTTTAATAGAATCAACAACCTTACTTCTAATATTATAATATTAGAACCTGTTGGACTTCTTCAGCTTGAATCCTTTATAATTTCCGGTCCCAAGAAAATCATAAATTAATAATTCATAGAAACTGAAAAAAATATATTACACTCTATTGAAATATGATTCAATAGTTGTTTGTTTTCCTTTAAAGTTCAAGTCTATTTGGAACTCATTTCTAACTTTTCTTATTGCATCCAATAGCTCAGGTGTTGTATTTTTTGTATTGTATCATAAAGTTGCCTTTTTGTTTGGTATGTATAATATAATTACTTAAAAACTCTTTAAATTAATAATTATTAATTTATCGATAAATTAATAACTCTCTAAATTAATAAATTTCTCTGGTCCTGACATTATTAATTTAAAGAGTTTCTACTGTACTTTGCAAACTACTTTTCTTTTTCTCTGCCCTGACCATTCATCTTGTATCCAGCGAAGATAATTGCAAAATTTAAGAACAAAGAAGCTAAGCAGATAAAGGCAAGGATGAAACTTGTCTTCCCCATGGTATGAGGTGAATTTTAATTCGATATGCATTTTTTTCAAATCGAAGTTGTTGATAGAAGGCTCCATAAATCTCAAGTGACCTATCTAAAATTCAAATGTCAATGTGTAAAGCTAGATAAACCAACACCTGGAATAATGAAAAACCTCATCATTTATTTGCATAAATTAAGAGGCTTCCACCATAAAGAAGATGGCTGCATTAGAAATAAAGCAGTTTACTTGGTCACATGGAGTAATACAGTTTCACAATTCAATCACTGACAACTAACTTCTGCAAGCACACAAAAGTAAAATGAGAGATGTTTCCAGAGACATGCTCAAATTCCAGGGGAGAGATTCTTTCACAGCTGATATATCTTAGGTAGGGATGGCAACGGGTAGGAACGGGCACGGGTTTTACAATTACCAAACCCAAACCAAATCCCAGAACTCAAACCCATACACAAATCCTTATGGGCGATAAAATAAAATCCATGCCCAAACCCATTGGGTTTCGGATTTACCCGAAACCCAAACCCAAACCCATTGCTTACGTGAAATAACAACTCATCCCATAACTTGATCCAGAACCTACTTTATAAAAAAAAAGGTGAAATTCATAGAAAGGAAAAAAAAATACTATTCATCACCCTCATCCATCACCAAAGTGAGACAAAAATAGTTTAGAGTTTACTTTCTCAAACATACAGAAGTGCAATTAATCATCAAATACTAAGAACAAAGTTAATAAATATATATGTATGAGGTATTTTTTTGTAGTTTTATGTTTTGGGTACCTATGGGTTTGGGTTCGGGCGGGTTTGGGCACGGATTTAACTAATACCAAACCCAAACCCATAAACTGCTACAGTAACAGGCAAAACCCAAACCCAAACCCAAATCCAGTCAATTCGGGTTTTGTCCGTCAAATCGGATCGGGTTCGGGCGGGTACCCATGGGTTTGGGTAAAATTGCCATCCCTAATCTTAGGGAATCAAGAGGGGGATATGCTCAATGAGAGATTCTTTCACAGCTTGTATGCCTTAGAGAAAGTCTCAGGAGGGGGATAAGCTGAAACATTATATCAAAATAGAAAGTAGTGAGCAAAGTAAAAGCATTCTTATTTGTCCTTCCACTGCACGAAAGCCCCATTTAACAACCTAACTTCTATAATTTAAGTCGACAAACAAAAGAAGATCAATATCGAGAAATAAAAAGCGTATGAATATCAAATTCCAGTAAAAGACTGTAAGCGACTAAGCGGATAGATACATTTTCTTGTTAAAATTAAGTTATGGCATAACAATACTATGTGGTATAAGCCTAAGAGAAAAAGAAACCATTCAAAAAGAGCAAAGGAATTATAACATAAAATGGTACGGTAAAGTGGTAGTCTTCTCCCCATCTCTATAGCTTTCTGTCTCCTTTTCTCTATCTGTATGCTTCTCTTTCTCTCTTTCCTTTGCCTTATGCCTATCCCTATAATTCAACTAAACCAACACCTGAATTTGAGCAAATACTACTAATTACATAGAAACAAAACCATATCGCACATTGCAAAAAAATTAATGAGCCAAGCTAAAGCAACAACTCCGTCATACCTAACCTCCTCATCTCTCTTTTCAGGGCAGTCAACTTTATCATCAACATTACTCAATTCATGATCTTCCTCATGGGTCTTTCTACTTACTTTATCTCTTGACCTTTCTTTATCTCGATTTATCTCCCTCTCCTTCTCTCTATTTTTATCTTTCCCCTTGTCGTTCTCCTCATCTTTATAGTTTTCCCTCTCCTTTTTACTGAATAAAAATAATGCAGAAATAAGAGAAAACCATCACAGCTGACACACACACATTCCCCTCTTATCCTAAGCCACCAATTTACTCCCAGAATTATGTTTTGCTACTATACTTATTGCACAATTGCCTTCTCCAATACCTTGCTGCCATGATAACATTCTGTTACACCATCCACTACCATTCTCTTCTTACAATTTGCACCATTCCTATTTCTCCTCTCATAAACATGTATATTCCCCCCTCAGATGTGATAACAATTAACTATTTAATCAAGTAAACCCCTTCAAAAGAATAAACACCTACCAAGTGAACTTTGAAAGCGGTATCTGCATGTGTTACTGCTTCCTCCAGCTTAGTTTTCTCTGGGTTGGTGGTGAATCTTGGTCAAAAGATCCCATGATGTCTTTTTGTTGATTCCCAGTTGCAGGATTTTCTGATTCTCCATATAGGCCCTCCTCATTTTTGGCAATCTTATTGAGGGTTGGATCAAAAGCAAAACTATTATCCAGCACATTAGAAGCAACAACTGCTTCACTTTTACTAAGAGGCTTCTACACAAAATTATACTAAAAGTTAAAAGTTTCACCAAGCGAAATCTCAAATTAAAATACACTCATTCACCGCGTTTGGGGCTTCTTCTTGTTGGATGTGACCTGGGTCTTGGGCTTCATAACCAAAACAAATAATTAGCATTAAAACAATAATATAAAATGGAAATCAAAATCAAAATCGATGAATCTAATACCTCCTTTTTGAAAGGCTCTTCCTTTTCAGATAATATCAAATCAATGTGTCAGGGACCGGAAATTAAATCTCAACCTTCAATAGAACACCATCTGGATCCCGAGATACATAACCAAAACAAAGAATTAGCATGAAAACAATAGAATGGAAATCAAAATAACAAAAAGATGAGTTTGATATCAGTACTAACCAAATCAAAATTGAGTTTGTTATACTGTGACTAATGTCTATATTTTTTAGAAGACAATCATCTCCTTTAATATAACTTATTTATTAGATATCTTTGTGAGTTTGATTAAAACATTAAAGTGACTCATACCTCAAGGGACTTGAGAAATTCCATTGCTTGCAAATACAACATTAAAGTAAGTTCAATGAACGGATCCAATTTGAATGCATCACCAAGCTGGCTTACAATCTCACCTCTTTTGGGTGTCGGAATCTGCAAGAACATTATATGAGTGAAGAGAATCCTCACTCAAGATTGGTAAAAATAAAAAAGGCCCCTCTTTTTAATCACATCTAAATTATGAAGAGGTTTAAAAAACTGAAAAGAGTGATGATGCTACTTTGCCAAAGGAAAAATAGTCATATGTAAGAATGTTACTCCAAGCCATCTAATAGCCAAGCAGCACCTTTCTTACCAACTGCTACGTCAGCCACCAACCTCTTTCCCATGGAATTCATAATCAATACTTAACACCTCAATTAAAAATATTTAATAGACATAAAGCTAATGATTAGTGGTTACATAACTAATGCTCTTCAATGTATAATAACTCATGCCCATTCATTTTGTAACTGTGAAACCTTTATTTTCTAATTAAAAGCAATTTTATTTCTAATAGTAACACCCATTTAAGTGGTTAAATAGAGTGTCAAAACAGTAGCCACAACGATTAAATAACAATACAAATTTTAACGGAAAAAGAGAAACAAAAGCTGATTTTCTTAATTCTTTAAGCTACACGTAATTATGAGGCTCTAAAAACACCCGAAGCATTCCTAGGGTCCAATGACTTCCAAGTAAAACCATGAATTACAGCAGTCATCCTCATCTGGGAATTTTGAGCACCAAGTTGTATAAAATTGATTCATAGTGTAGAAAAAAGAATCTCAATAAGGTAAACAAAAAGGATTTCAACTCAAGATACCATTAAATGTTTCTTTATCATTGAAGCTCAAGGACAACCAATTTATACAGATACCTTAAGCCAATGGGACAAAAAACTTTTGACTAATAACCTCATTGCAACTGGCAGGCATGTAAATTTCTAGAGAAAAGCACAACAAAAACACATTAGCTCCTATGTAACTCAAAGGTGATGCACGGGGATATTAACCAAAGAAAATCAACAACAGAGAAAGATGCGGACCTTTCGGAATAACACAATGTTGAGTAGCAGATTTGGAGCAAGAATGGTCTCCACAAACGCCTAAGTGAGAAAAGGAGTCAGAAGGTGCCTGTTAAGAACAAACTAAGGTTATCAAATAAACATGTGCTAACAATGGAAACCAATGAAAAATCCATATTATTACCCTCAAATCGTTATAAGATCGCACTATGATGGAGCCAGATACACCAACAACACAGAAGATGTTGATTTAAAGCCAAGAAGGATTGTAAATAAGTATTACAACTTACAACAGATTTAACTTGCAAGTACTTGTAGAGAGCTTCCATTCCAAAATCCCTCCCAAAGGCAAAATAACAATTGATCCAAATAATGCCCGCGTGAATCGACTTGACACAGTGTTTGCTATGTCTAGGCTCTTGGTCACAATGCATGCTGTTAAGCCATATTTGGTGTTATTAGCACTTTTAATTGCTCCTTGAATGGTCATGTTGTTCACACACACACACATATATATATCACACTCAAATTTAGTATCCATTAACAGCTGCATATTTATCTGATAGAGAAAGAATGGTAGGATGACATGAAAAAACTAATTATAAAAGTATTAACTTACTTAAATTTCATCAATGCCATCACAGGACCAAATATTTCATCTGCAATAGGCATGTCCTCCTAACAAAATTGTTAAGAATTCAAAGGAAAAAGACAACATGATGGTAAGATATCAAATTGCCTAGAAGAAACCCGCATGGAAAAAAGAAAAACACAAATGCATGAAACATTCATTCAATTCTAACCCCAAAAATGCGAGCATGGGCGGCAATTCAGATGAATGGAAGTCCTTCAAATTCGGTATCTACAAAGCAGAACTGTAGGAAACCCAAAATTGAAAGAGAAGATTAGACCCTCAATTACATAGTAAGGTCGGTGCCGCGTGAATGCTCCTCTCCACCGTGGGTTGGTCTGCTGCAGAATTCATGGACGATGCCAATTGAAGTTAACAAAAAAGTAATAAATCCAAGCATTGATAAACATACCCAGAAATATAAATGAAAGAAAGACCAACAAAACCAAATGTTGAAGAAAATAATATAATCAAAGGCATGAGGAAAACCATGTTAAGAGAGAAAGAACAACCAACTAAAGTTGCGCATCGAGCCCTTCATTTGAGTTATCCGGATGCTAACGGCAGAGCCAGGGAGGAGATGTAGAGGTCCTCTGTGACCTCAGCGTGAGGAACAACAAATTGGGGTTTTAACTGAAGAGAGACCTAATCTGAGCGGCCACAGATGCAAAGAGGAATGAATCGATCATTAGATTTGGCACCCCAACCATTAGAAATGTCACCCCACTTACGGAAACTCAGTTTCCGAAATATTTCGGAAAAAAGATTTCCGAAGCACTTTTTTACTCAAAAGTGTGGTTTTTTACTCAAAAGTGTGGTGTTAGATGTATTTTGAACTAAAAATCACGAATTAATTTCGGAATCTAAGATTCCGAAATAATTCGGAACTTGAAAATCCGAAAATTAGGGGTGTGAAATCTAATGGTTGGGGTGGCAAATCTAGCTCTCGAATGAATCAGCAAAACGTATGGAATGAAACGGAAAAACGGAAATGTGATGAACCTGGGGATTTAGAAACCCCCCTATAAAGGGGAAAATCTTGCCTTGATTCACCATCTAAATTTCAATGCGTGTCGGTGTCTGTGTGTGAGATTGTTATAAATAATTGGCTACCTCTCCACTAAGATGAAACCGCTAGTTTGAAAGAATCCAGAAGGCCAAAACTTAACGCACAATGTAGATGAAACTGCAAACATTTGAAACGCCCCATAAGGATACAGAAGGCCAGCATCCAATGGCCAAGATTTCATCATGAATAATTAAATCAAATTTACTTAATTACCCATGCTTAAATTATCACTCATGTGCAATGAATAACTGAGTTACTAAATTGCCCTCAAGGCTGCAAAATCTTTGCTTTTATATAGATTATAGATAGATAGATAGATAGATAGATAGATAGATAGATAGATAGATAGATAGATAGATAGATAGATAGATAGATAGATAGATAGATAGATAGATAGATAGATAGATTATAGATAGATTATAGATAGATATTGTATAGGATTCAATCATTTGAATTCTGGTGGGACATACTATATCAGCCGGGATTTTTCTTATACATATGACTTTATTTGAGATACTTTTTAAATAAATTTAAGCATACACTTGATCAAATTATTCATTTATAACTATCCCCTTTGTTTGGATTTTTATAAATTTAATTGTATTCGGTAGGAATTTTTTTCATTCATTTTTCTTAAAAACTTGAGCATATTTCCCCAACTATGTTTTATGAGGGAGTCCAACTTCAAATTGCTTTGGAACTTCAGGCTTTTTCTTTTCTCTCAAGGGTCAATAGTGTAGTCTAGCAGCAAATGGGAAAAAGCCCATTAATGAAATGATCCACTCAAGAAAGGAAATGGGCCTAACGGCCAGCTGACAAAACCAAATACACAAAGAGGAACACCATTGGTCGCCAAAGAACCAAACCTAAAGCATCCACTAGGAGAAGATGGCGAATGAGAGGATGAAGACTTTAAGGGCATGTTTGGTAGAGAAGAGAGAGATAGAGAAGAGAGAAATTGAGTAGAGAGAAATATGTGAGAAATATAGTAGATTTAGAGGTTGTTTTATATGATAAAAAGAGAAGAGTGATGGAGGTGAGAAAGTTTTACTTTTTGTATTTAAAAATGAATATTTCTAATATAAAACAATTTCTTGCCGTCAGAAGGTAATTACTGACGGCCAATAAAGTGCATTTGTGAAAAAAAAATTAATATGTAATATTAAACACTTTTCTGGCGGTCTGATGTGATATCGGGGGTCCCAGACCGCCAGTAAAGTGCGAAACATGAGGAAAAAAAAATAAAAAATCATGGACCAGCCCATCTCTCTTCAATTTTGAGAGACCAAAAAAGTGGTGGGTCCCACTAGACCCACCACTTTTTCTCTCCTCTAACTCTCTCTTCCCACTTACCAAACACACATACTTCCTCCTTCCTCCCCCTAACTCTCTCTTCCCATCTCTATCTACCCAAACCTCCCTCTACCAAACAAAGCATAAACTAGAATAGTGTTTATTGTCTTTAAGAATCAGGTTGTCTACCCTGGTTCACTTGGTAACTTAAACCACTGTGGTTCAGTCTAAAAAACACCGTTTGATATTATATTAAAATATTTAATGGTCCAGATTCAATACAAAAATTTAACTAAGATGATCAAAATACCCTGACTTATTTTCTCCCTCTCTCCCTCTTGTCTCCTTTTCTTTTCTGTATAAACCTGCCACTAGCCACCATCGCATTTGAAAGGGGGTATTTTTAGAATTTCATCGATTTTTTTCTGAATCACCGTGGTTCACTTTCAAAAGAACCCACAGCCTAAGAATCATGGTTTTTTTTTTTGAAATCATGTGCTTCTCTCTTCTGAGTAGGAGACTGAGAGACAATGTGTGGAATCTTTCAAGAAACTAAACACACTTTACGTTTAACTCATTTTCGTTTGTTTTGAAAGTAGTAGAACTAGGATTGGACTTCTTGAATTCCCTATGGTCTCAATACATAGTTTCCTTAAAGTCCTTATACCTACGTTTGGAATTTTCTCCCTCTTCAAAATGTTTCCATTTTTTTTGGTCGAGAAATGTTTCCACTTGGAAGTAGAGGATTTTGAAAAAGACTTCTCCTTCCATGTCGAAAGTTTCCCACATCTTTTGAGTAGTTTTTCCACCTTAACAGGTTGATGGACAAGCTCTTGAAGGTCCAAGTAGTTATGGAGCTCAACAACATCCCTAATTTTTAGATTCAACCTAATGAAAAATCTCGCAATGAGTATACATCCACATTTTCATAGATATTTTCTCTAATCAAGAACACCTCCATTTTTCTATAAAACTCATCTACACTCATTGGCCATTGGTTCAACCCTTAGTGATTTTGAAGATACCCTTTATGATAGCAAAGAAGTTACATACCTTCACATAAGAGTTCCTAACAAGAGCATCTACTATTGCATTGCTATTCCTCTTTACATAAAACAAAACACAACAAGGGAATCTTGAAGCTAAAACAAGACAATCATGGGCAATCAAAGACAAGGAGATCATTCAGCTTCAATTTACAACCATTGTACAACAAGAGGCAATCATTCTCAACGATTAGTTCTCTGAATCCAAGTTCATGAGTAAAATTTAGAGTCCATCTAAAACAAATTGCATCCGCGAACAACCAATGTTAGGAAACAAATCAGTTGGACAAGCTAGAACCTGACCCAAATCATTTCACGCTACAAAACCAAAACTTGAACCCTTCTTCTAATGAAAATAAGCATCAAAATTAACTTTAAGGACTACAAAGGAGGAGTCAAGTTTTGTTGAGGTTGTTGCGCATGTATCAGACCTAATGTTTTAATCAACCTTCTATATTTTAATCAACTCAATCTCTATAATGTAATCACTCGTAAAACCAGTGCATCCTCACATTTTAAAAGCCAAAATTAATGTCAATTCAAATTAATTACAGTAAATTATAATTTAGCATTCTAACTTCCGAGTCTTAAACCTTCAAACCGTGATAAACTTCGCAAGTAAAATGGAACTTAATTTAGACGTTATTTTGTCCATAAACAAAATTAGACTTGCAAATTTTTCCCTAACATAATTGAAATTTTTTACGAGGGATAAAGAACATACATTAAAATAATGAATAATGTTATGTTTACAAACAATTTACACCTCCACCTTACCTAAAGAAGAGAAAAGAGAGAAATGAGTGATTATGATTTGTGATGTGACAGGAAATGCAAAGAGAGAAAGGAAGAAAAATGTGTGGAAATGAGATGGAAGAGAAAGTGAGGTGTGTATATATCATTACTCAATTAATAGAAACAAAAAGTGTCTAAAAAAACATGCCATAAAACCTCTTGAAAGTTTCTTCCTTCTCGAGGTGCTTGCTCTTGGGCTTTAATCTTGCTTTGATATTCACAAATCAGGAACATCAAACACGACACGGCTCGTGAGTGCAAACAATTCTCACGATTGCAGCAATGCACAGGACACTATTTAGTTTCTAAATATATTGTACAACAGTTTGAAAAAATAGGCTTGCAAAGTGTTTGAAATATGCTGCTCGCTTTTAGGACATGTCAGGTCTCAGCTATTTACATGAATAAAAATTTGCTGAGCCACACCTTTTTTATCAGAAGAAATAATCGCTAGCTCCTTGTTCCATGTAAACTTTCAATCTTAACATAAGAAGAAAAACATTTAGCAATGTGACAATGATGACTACATGTCCTCAAAGGATAACTCAAGTGGTAAGAGTTAGGAAACATATGGGTTGGGGAGGGGAAGGTCTAGGAATCAAGTCATGGAGGAGTTAGGAAACATATGGGTTGGGGAGGGGAAGGTCCAGGAATCAAGTCATGGAGGCTGTAATTTTTTTTTCCAATGTACCAAAAAAATAATAATAACTAGATAGTGGATAACCTTAGTGCCCGTCAAGCTTCCACTCGAATCAGGTGGCTAATTATACAAATTTAAGAGACCCAAATGAGGTCTGAAACTAATTTGTGTTAACCCTGCTAAGAAAACAATTGAAAAATGATTCTTAAAATACACATAGTGCAGACATCCAGAATGAGAAAAGAAGAGAAGAGAGAAGTAATGAATGTGATATATGATGGATGTGATAAGAGAGATAGAGAAAAATAGGGTGCCTATGAGATGCCTGCACGGTTTGGGTGTCTAAGTATCATTTCTGAAACTAATCCATATTGAAAAGTTAAAACTTGATCTTTCATGTTAAATGATAGTTAGAAGTTGAATTACTACCTTCTAGGAAATACCTATGGGCTATAAGACACAAAACCTAGAAGACAATGCTCTACTTTCTCTAATGGTTAAATATATAACTAAAAGGAATGATATATTATCCTTAAACTCTCAAATGTTTAATCAGGAGATAGCTCTTTCTCTTGAAATGGAATGACCATTGACAGGCATACAAGGAGTGCACCCTATGTTAAGAATTTTATTTCGTCTAAGAGAATATGGATCTATCCCCGCCTTGTGAGCTGCAATAACTCCAATGGCCTCCCAATAATTTGAGACATGCAGCTGCAGAAGAGGCAATTTTATCAACCAAAATGCTTTCATTTCAATTGCAATGAAAGAAAAATAAAGGACTGTTGACATGGTGCTTATATTTTAAATTATGACTTCTACATATGAAAAGTAAAAATAAAAAAAAACTTGCTCTTGAATGAACTAAAATGATAATTTTATTTTCTTGTCTAGCTATCCCACCCACAACAAGTATTTAGCATAGCTTACAAACAGCTCGAATCCGAGACCTCTGGTTAAGAAGAATCAACTCCCACCAGCTGATCCACTTGCTCATGGTATATATCTATCTATACTTTTGTCTACAATTTTCCCCATTTTATCTATACTTTCGTGGCATTTAGTGAGCAAATTTCAAATATAATCAGCAGAACTTGTGCCAATTGATTTGTAGGGAATTTCAACTCAAATAGATAAAGATCCTATCTAATCTTCTAAAATGACAAAGTTTAAAATAAATAAAGTTACTATCTAATCTTCTGAAAGAACAAATGAACAAAATAAAAAATTGCATACCACTTCAAGACCAAGTTTATCTGCAGTATCATCCAGAACTGTTTCATTTTCTTCCACAGCAATTATAAGTGGCTGCAACAAAATTTCGTGTTGTCATAAATTGAAGCAATAGTCTCAGAAATTTCTAGACACAGTTTGTTGTACAGATGGATGGAAGGTAATATGCCATCAGCCAACAGTTGTTCTTGCTGATCAAACAAAAAATTTGGAAAATTAATGTGTTTGGCTTTATACCTTATTTTTTCCATTTCTTGCAAATGCAAGAGTTCCAGCCCCTCCACAAGCATCTTTTGGAAGGATTAAAGAATCCACATCACGTGCCACTATGCAACCTTTGTCCGTGGATTCGGAGTGCATGACCATGTATTGTGGAGCGTTGCTTAGGCCAGCGAGCACACATGGCAGGAAGGTGTAACCAATCTATTTTACAAAAGAAAGTTATCATCAAGTACAATTACTCACACAAGTGCAGAGAACAAGAATATCTAATTGATAATGTACTTAACATTAATATAGCATTTTCTACAAGTATAAATTTTTTCATTCATTTAATGAGACATTAATTCTTCCAAAAGAATCACATTGAAGACCTCCTAATATAAAGGGGTAAAGGAGGAATGAGGAAAACTTCAGCATAAACATTACTCTAGATGGCTTTATACAAAAAGATGTTTTTTGATAGAGCCTAATCGATTTGCTCTGTTTGTATTTACGTTTGGTTAAGTTCAACGCCAGCGGAAGTCCATTGTCTTTTCACATTTAGAGCCTCGGGATTCGATATCCCACTTCCCGATTCGGCTGAACGCACTACAGGCTAAACCCATGCACACACTTAGCCAACCTCATAGAGTACTTCTAGTAGGACAAGGTATAGTTGTTGATTATGTATTGTTTGCAAATTGGTACGGGGGTATTTCCTTTTCATTCCAACTTATAACTTTGAAGATTCTATTTCTTACGATTAAGATTTCTAATTGCTAATGTTCAAAACGTGGTGACTTTAAATTTCTTTTACTTCATCTTCACTGAAATTTTCTAACGTGCTAATTGGAGAAAGTCAAACAAATTCAGACTTGATTGACTCCATTGTGACCTCAGGTTGCAAGTTACATTTAGTTCAAACATGGCAGCTATCCTATTCTACTAAGTTGAACAAAAGCTCAAATGAGTTGTCATCTAGAGTTAGCCTACCTCCTCAGCTGCTGATTTTGGACTTAGAGATAGGCTCATGGTAAGTGGAGCAAGTGCAGGAGCATGTGCACAAGGAATTTGGAACTCCTTCACCACTAGATGGCTTATAACTGCCTCAACTCCAGCCAATAGGTCTATCCCCTGAACAAGGTGAAAAAGAGGAAATCAAATGTCAGCAACCAACTGATACAATAAGACTCATTCCTGAACTTCTGACCATGAAAATGTATGACTAATAAATGTTTAAAAGAAAAACTAAGCATGAGAAAAAAATAAGAGAAGTTGTTAGGACCCCATTGCAAGGTATGGGACTTGAGTCCCACATTGGAAGTATGGGATTCTAATGTGGGGTTTATAAGGCCTTGGGCTCTCCAACTACAACAGCTAGCTTTTGTGGTGTGGTTCTCCCAAGGTTCTTATCAATGGTATCAGAGCCTTCCACCATGTCTCTGAGCTGCAAACGAGCGGCGCGGGTGGTGACGCCGGCATTGTAGTGTTCGCCCGGGACTAGTCGTGGGGCTAGTGCACAGCCAGCCCGCGTGGGCGCCGGGGCTGCGGAGCGTGGTGGGATGTTAGGACCCCATTGCAAGGTATGGGACTGAGTCCCACATTGGAAGTATGGGATTCTAATGTGGGGTTTATAAGGCCTTGGGCTCTCCAACTACAACAGCTAGCTTTTGTGGTGTGGTTCTCCCAAGGTTCTTATCAGAAGTTGCCAGCTCTGCTGGAATTTAGAGCACAATGGTCAAGAACTGATTGAAAATCTTAACATCAAGTTAAAATTCAAGAGCTTATAAAAAAAAAGTTAAAAATTCAAGAACAATATGGAAGAGAATGATGACTGTGTTCATCAGGAAAACTTAGAAGGGAGGAGAACCACGAAAGAGAAAGAGCAATATCATCCATGATTTCTTTTAATCCAGTATAACTTTCACAATTAACAAAATTATATTTCTTCTGTATTTAGTAGGTTGCCATACTATTTAAATAAACATTAAATGCCTCACCATTCCCTGCCGATAGTCATCTACATCATCTGTATCATCATCTGGGAAACGTCCAACCACAGCAATGGCATTCACTTTTGACCTATTCATTAAAGTCTGCACAGCTCTAAGTAAAGAATCTGGGTGCTTAATCCTCCCTGTTGATTGGCCAGTTTCAGGATCAACCCACTTCTCTACCTGTAAAATTTAATACAAGTCAAACTATTGTATTATATAAGATCGTAAGCTTGCTCTAACATTGGCTAGGCTTTAATTTGCTACAGATCACGACTAATAGACAATTAGACAAGCCTGAAGACTTCCTTCTATCCAACTTCAAACATAACCAACTCCGAGAGCTGAGAACAAAATAAACACTACTTCAAGACATGTCTAAAATGAGTGCAAAGTTGTTCCAAGTTTAAAATTCGAGACACAGAAAGAGAACACATATAACACCAAGATAAGTGGCCTGGTTTCATCCGGTTAAAACTGTTAAGTTTTGTTTTTGTTCGTTCTAGTTCACAAAATAGCATATATTGTAGTGTTACAACTACAAACCCTTTAACTTTGATTTGCATGTGATTCATTCCAATCAAAAAGTAAGAAAAGTAGAAAATTTCACCATTGTTGGCATAAAGTAAGTAATTATAATAAATCTGGTCACCTTAAAATTAGACTCAAGTATCTAACAATGACATGGCTAATAATTTTTTTTGTGAGACATCACATGCTAACTTCAAGGTGCTCCCAAAATTAAGATGAATAGCAGTTAGCCATTTCTGATCATAAAACTTCCCATCAACCTTTAACAAATGCACCAAATTAATGATTCGCAAATTGTATGACTAATTGCATGTTTGGATTATTTGGACAGCCACAGCCCACAACCCACAGGCTAGTCACTGACGCTTCTCCTCATAGTTGAGTTTGGCTTTAGAATCAATTCTAGAAGAATTTCCAAACATGCACTTTATAAACAAAGGTATGCCAAATACAACAAAAATGTTTTTAAAAATTTAGGCTGGTTTACATATGCTCATTAAAATTCTGGATAGTAGATACCTTCAGTGGAGTGTCTGTAACAATATATTCTACAACAGGCAATCCAAGGGAAGCTCTTGCAGCATCAGCTACTTGTAACTGGCGAACCTGGAGCTCCTGTTCTATTCCAGCATCAAGAACTAACCCCACCTAAGTAACAGAATATAACTAAGTACATAGCTTGATGTGGAAAGAAACATAGCATGATGCAGAAAACACCTTGTAAGTTGCAACACTGCATGATATAAACTAATCAAGGAAGCAGCACATTTACACACAGACACATATATTATTATAGCTATACCCTGTTTTGGTGAACAGGCTGCAAGGCCCATAATCCTTCTGCAAATCTGTCAAGAGCATAACCTTCAACATATAATGCATTAGGCATTGGCCAGTATAGCATCGCCGCATTAAGAACCTGCAAAATTTCCAGTAAAATTAAATGCATATTTCTTCAACATTGTTAAAAAGGACAACCATACATTGGCGAAATTAGAGAATTGTCACATTAAAGAACATGATAAAATTATTACAAAAAAATAGATAAAATCCATCTTAATGATAGATGGATAGTAAAAAGCAATGTTGTTTTGTCAGGTGAAAGCAAACAGGCAGTACCATGATCAGACTGTTAGGAAATAACACAACTGAAGAAGTAAAATAAACCAGGAGCGCAATCAACAACACAAGAATATAACGTGGAAACTCCAAAACCGGAGAAAAAACCACGGTCGTTGTCAAAACCGACAACCAGAGAATAAACACTATGTGAAAATTGTTACAACACATAGACTTCACTCTCAACCACCCCATGACCCCATGACCCCAGTACACCCACACTCTCTAAAGTAAATATTTGAACTACATCTCACAATGCTCTAAAACAAGAGCATAAGAGAAAAAGAAAACACAAATATACTTAAAGTGTTTTCAGGTACTACATCTTTGGTGTTTTTGGTGTGTTGAAACAAGGAGCTTGAGATCCCTATATATAGCCTTGGATCTTCCCATCCCTCACTAATCTAAGCGAAGTGGGACTTCTCCAAGATGCATAACTTGATCTTTTTTCTGCTTCATTAGCAATGTGAGACTTACATTGCAATCAACCCCAACACAGACCGCTGTGCCTGATTGACTAATAAGATGTTTCACGGTTTAGATAAAATGAATACTGAAACCATAAATGTGAGTGATATACTATTTGAATGGACACAATGGAGCTGGGTACACTCAGATACAATCAAACACAAATAAAACTGAAGGACCCCCCCCCCCAATAGACATAATACCCTCTAGTATAGCTAATGTGTGATTTAGTCCCTAATAATTTTTTAAGTAACTTGAGTTGCTCAACCTTTTTAATTGTTACAATTAAGGCTCTAAAGCATTTTCATTCTCCTTAAAATCTCAATTTCTCAATTTCTAAGAAAAATCTTCATAAATTAAATAAATCACTTTACACTTTCTCTCACTAAAAAATTTCAAACCAAAATATTAAATTTCACCCGAAATAAAAAATTCCAATTTTTCGACCTCTTCAAACCCTTATCCCACATCATACAAAATCTTTCAATTTTATCAACTTTTTAAAAAATTTCTCACTGTATAACTTTCAAAGTTATTTTTTTATCCCAATCAATTGTACATCCTAAATATTTTAATAAAAATAACAATTTAATGATTTTAAGTGTATGAAAATTGACTAAATTTGTGTAACACAGAGACCAAGAATGTAACTAAGCCTATGTTTAACTGTTAAATCTACCTGATAGCTCCTCAAAATGAAAAACTAAATGTCACCAATGGCTCTTGACTAAGAAATCATCAATAAAGTTATTTGAGTTTAATGAATATGCACTCTAACCGGTCGTAAAACAGGTTTTACACCGGCAACTAAGGATCACAAGTAGGAAGAATAATAATTTTCATTTTAAATTTAAATTTAAACAAAAATATATTTCCTGATGTGCCGGAATTCAATTTGTTTACACCACAGTGGACGCTGGACACACCTTTAATCAATGCTATTTAATATCAACAAAATATTAGGATTTTCAGAAAAAAAAAAGAATTAGGAAGATAAATATTAAGAAAAAATGCAATTGGATAAGTGCGTACATACATTAGGGTGAGTGATGAGGCAATCAACAACCGAAGAGAGGGCGCGAGCCACTGGCAAGGCGTCGCCGGCGAATCCACCAATAGCAGCTCCGATTCCGGTGGGCACTATCATCACGCTCGTGTACTCTCTCTTACACTGCATTATTCCCACCAACAAAATCGATTATCATTTTCATCACATCTTTATTTGCTTTTCGTTTGAAGCGAGAGGAGAAGAAGAAGAAGAGAGGGGACCTTATGAGATTGGGAAGTGAAGGAGCAGGAAATGGTAGGTTTTTTGGGGAAGCAGCGTGACAAAGAGAGGGATGGAGTTGGAGGGTTGAGAGTCAATGATGCCATTTCTTCACAATTCGCACACAAACACAACGGGGTGTTTCTTTATGGGTTAATGGTCAAATGGTCCCTGTGTTTGTAGTGAATTTTGATTTTAGTCCCTCCCCGGAAAAAACTAGCCGATATCTCCCTGCAGTTGCAAGCATTTTGATTTTAGTCCTCGCCGGAGGGCGGAACTCCGGCAAGGTTGTCCAGTGGCAGGCCAAAGTCTATGTGGCACGCCACATGTATTTTTTAATTAAATTTTTAATTCCACGTGTAATTTTAATTTAATTAAAGTTAAATTATTAATTCAAAAATACAACAAATTTATTTAACACTAAATTATACATAGAAAATAAAAATCTAAACATTATTAATTCACTGCTTGGTGCGTCGTATCTGATGATGAATCCTTATCTTCTTTTATATTATAAAGAAATCCTTATCAAAATTTTAAATTTGTTTCAGATTTATCAAAACTAGCAAAGCTAAATTCGTTTGTCCTCTCCTTTGTGCCACTTTCTTCAAATCTATCAACACAAATAAAGCTTCTTCTTCCTTTCGGCTTTTTTTTTTTCGATGATTTCTTCTTCTTCCTTTCAGTTAAGAAACACCTTCTTCTAGTAAGTGAAACGAAGGTTTTTCACTTTCTCACCCAGAACCAACCGAAAACGTTCTCACCTTCTAGTTAGTGAAAAATATTCGTTTCACCCAGTAACCAAAAATCCCAGAACCAACCCAAAAACCTAAAAATCATCCCAAATCTTTAGATCTGTGCCTCACCCCTTGCGATGCCCAACATCCAGATCTGGGACTGGTAGAGAGATGGATCTGCAGCCATCACACCGCCCACGAAGGAGTGACGGTTGTGACGACAATGGAAACCGTGCGACGACACCCTATGAATTTTGCTCCTCTGATGTTTGCACACTTTCCTCTACAAATACCCAACCCCCTGCACCGCTAAGTAATTAAACAACACCCTGTTCTTTTCTCTTCTCTTGCAACCAACATCAACAACAATGGATTCTGAATGGTGTGTCCTTTCAGTTCACCCCCTCTAATTTGCTTTGCAAAAAAAAAAAAAAACCTCTGATTTTTGCTCCTTCATCTTCTCTTTGGTTATGGATGGGGTTTTTGGACTCAGAATTTGGGTGGGGTGGGTTTCTGGGTGGGGTTAGGGTTCGGGTTGGGGGTGAGGGTGGGGTGGGTTGCGATGGATTTTCAATCGGTAAGGGTGAGTTTCTGGGTTTTTGGGTTGGGGATTTTCGTGGTTGGGGGCGATGGTGAAAGTGGGTTCCATGGAGTTTTGGAGATGAGATTCTAGGAAGGGGATTCTGGGCATGGGGTGCGTGGGGTGGTTTTATGGGTTGGTGTTGAATGAATGATGAAGATGATGAAATGAATAATGAAGATAAAAATGAAGTCATGTTGAAGATGAATAATAATTAATCAGTGAATATATGTTTAATTTCTTTTATTTTTTATGTATAATTTAGTGTTAAATAATTTTTGTAATTTTAAATTAAATTAAATTAAAATTACACGTGGAATTAAAATTATAATTAAAAATTACACACGGCATGCCACATAGGCTTTGACATGGCACTGGACAACCTCGTCGGAGCTCCGCCCTTCGGCGAGGACTAATACCAAAATGCTTGCAACTGCAGGGAGATATCGGCTAGTTTTTTCCGGTGAGGGACTGAGAGGGAGAGCGTTTTTTTTTAAATAATGTAAAAAAAATATACAATCTCCATTCATCCATTTTGATTTATAAGATCTAAAATAAAAAATTTGGTCAAGCATCTCTATTTAGTTCTTAACACCAATGTTATAAAACTCGGCTCGAACTGGCCGGTTCGACCGGTTGAGCCGGGAACCGGACCCTAAGCCGGTTCGAGCCGAGCATCGGATCGGCCATGCAATCCACCCGCTGCGAACCAGAAAAAATCGGACGGTTCAGTCAAAAAACCGGTGACTCGGTCCTTACGGTTGGACCGGTTCGCTATTTAAAAAAAACTGAAAACTCAAAATGTAAAACAGAACAAAACTGTGTCGTTTCAGGAGTAGGGTTTCAAACTCTAATTCACGTTCACGGTTCCATTCACCCATTCTTCCTCATCGATTGCGGCTTCCAATTCCAGCCTGCGTCGCCGCCGCTCCACCACGCCTTGCTCACGGTTCACGAGTCGTAGTGAACGGTATCAGAAGCAAGGTGTGAGATTCCATCTTCCTGGGCACTACCCATCACCATCTCAAGCTGCTCCAGCTTCTAGGCAACATCAGCCATGTCGGAGGAACGCACCTTGTAACCTAAAGCCGCCAGAAGCTCATCCACTCCGGCGGCGCCGCCGTGTTCCTCCTCCCACATCTTGGCCTTGTCGTTCGGCATTGACGAGCATTCACCTTTCACAGTACCAACACTGTTCCTCCCACTCTCAGTGTTGCCTCCTTTGCAGCTATCTTGGTGATCTCTCTTCATTTTTTTTGCCAACCCAGAAGAAGAAGAAGAAATTGAAGAAGTGAAGAATGGATTAGAATCTAAATTGGGTCATGTGAAGTTGTGGAATTTCAAAATTGAAGAAAAGAGGGTGAGATTGTGGGTTGAAAAGAAGGAGAAGAAGAAGAAGGGTAAGGGGTCCAAAGGGGGAACGAAGAGGGATCAGAGTGGAAAAGATAAGGAACAAGGGAAGCCATAATAATGGAATATTTTATCTCTTTTTTAAATGCCAAAAAGTTTCAATCTTGAGCTTGCTTCATAACTGTTATGGTATTTTGAATTTTTTTTTTGTCAACCGAGTCAAACGGTTCAACCAGTGACCCAGTGGTTGAACCATTGACTCATTGACCCAGTGCCTCGATCGAGTCGATTACCGGTCCGAGTCTGATAACACTGCTTAACACTATTTATGTGGATCCGTTGCAGATTTTGCTCCAATGAGTTCTTTATTCTTAATACTGTTCATTTGGTCACACAATACCATTATATTAATATTTTCTATTTTTATATAATTTAAATTTAAATGTTAGTTAAATACTTAAATTAAATATTAGTTGATGAATGAGAGAAAATATTTAACTTTTTTATGCTAAGAACTCAAAAAGTAAAACTTCTTATATAAGAATTGGTTCTTATTTTTAAGAACTAAGAACTTCTCATCTGTATCTCCAATGGTTAAGAATTCAGTTCTTAGTTCATAGTTCAGATATAATAACTAAGAACCTTGCATTGAAAATTCTCTGTGATGCTACTCAATACAAATCAAGGGTAAAAAGGAAATATTATTTAACTTTTTTATAAAATCACTACAATAATTATTACCTTTACATGTTTTCTTAACAAGCGTAATTTTTTGTAATAGGGCGAAAGCTAACCCCAATGATTAGTGTTTCAGGAAATAAAAAGGATACACACTTGGAGGCACTCAATCACTTTGAAGGAGGTTCTTTTCTTACCCTGAGTTTTAGTCCATGCATTTTTGCATATTTTTCTTTTATAAATTTTGTTTATCCAATTTTATCATGCATTGTTATATAGAGTCTTTTATACCTTGGTCTTTATTCCTTATACTCAAATGACATGTTCCCAAGTCTTGCTCACTCACATGATGCTGGTTTTGAAAATGTTTTTAAGTGGATACTTTGTGCTTTCTTTTGGGGAGTGATTGTATGTTTGGGAAAGAGAGGGAGAGACTTCGGTCTTCTAAGTGTTGTCTTGAGGATAGAGTTGATGTGAGTCCACAAGGGTCCATCTTTGACCCTTCACTATATAATTTCCCTAGAGGATCCTGACTCACTTGCACTTCTTGGTTCTATGTTGCGTCCTTGAGTGTAGCTTTAGGAGACTTGCATTCTTGAGACTAGTAGGTTTTCTTGTACTTCAGAAATTGTTTTATAACATCTTTGTCCCTAGTTGACCCTTTTGAGCCTTATGGAGATTTCCTTGGTATCTATGTTTAATGGGCTGGTTGTTTGGAGGATTCAATGGGGAGTTGTGGTTCTTAACTCTTGATGGAGCTAGTTTATAAAAAGTGCAATTGTCTCTTGCCCCAAAGAAAAAATTGAAAAAAGTCAAAAGAGAAAATGAACTCCATGGTGTGGTGGAGTTCCAAAAAAAAAAGAAAAAAATTTGAAACAAAAAGGGGTTAAGAGACTTGAGTGCTAAGTATCAATAGCTTGAAAGCTCCGGAATTCCAAATTGGACCACACTCAAATTTTGTGCAGCCTTAGTCTTCCTTAGGGACCACCTACCTTGTGCTTTACCTAGCCAACGTTACAACCCTTTTGAAGTCTCATTGAATAATGCATTGTCAACTTTAGTTGCTCTTGAGTGAATGATTCTCAGAACCTATGAACTTGCTTTTGTGCTCAGTGCACTAAACAATTGTCTCATGCTAGGATGTTAGCTCTAAATGCTTCTCATAGTGGACTCTAATTCTTCTTTATCTAAGAGTAGCATGAAGTTGATTGTTGAATCTTTCTCTTGGAACTAACTGCATTTACTTGATCCCCCGGTTTTCTAAAAATGTATCCCTCTTTTGGCATGTGTGTTGGGAGAAATTCTTTGTGCTTGAGGGCAAGCTAATCTTAGTGACGCTCGAGGGCGAGCTGTCGTTGAGTGTAGTGGTGTGATGACCCGGGTTTATATGATGTTTTTAGGGTTTTTCCTTGTAGGTTTTGAGTCTTTTTCTTGTGTCTCATGTAGTGTTTCATGCATTCTCATGCATTTTTACTTTTATTTGTGCATTTGCATTAGTTTAGTAATTATGTAGTTTTATAAGGACTTTAGTTGCATTTTAGTATAGTTTTGAGTCTTTTGTTAATTGTCATTAGTTTTGAGTCCCTTGTGCAATTAAAATGGTTGGTATTCTTGATATTTTTCCTTGAGCTTTGATGAGAGCAATCAGGTCTGAAACTGAAGAAGAAGGAAGGTCAAGAAGCTTGGTGAATTGAAGGGAGGCTTAAAGAGGCATAAAGAGGAGTTAAAATGAAGATCAAGGGACTTTCCAGCGAGTCTGAGCGCCTAGGCATGCTCCATTGGCGCCTAGGCGCCAATTGCCCTGTTCCAGAAATTGGAATTGGCGCCTAGGCTCCAATTGCCTTCCAGAGGCACTTTTTCAGCATGGAATTGGCGCTCAGGCGCTCTGAATTGGCGCCTGAGCGCCCGGAACAGGCTAAACTCGTGATTTTTGCCTATAAATAGGATTTTAGTCATTTTCTTTTGTAATCTTTGATATCTATTCCATTTTTACATAAGTTTAGAAGGAGAGGAACATCTAGGAGAGTGAGAGAAGGCTTCCAAGCTTGTAATTCAGGTTCTTAGAGCCATGCTTGGCTAATCTCTCTTCTTTTACTTTGGTTTTCTTGTAAGACTTTTCCTTTTGAGTTATAATCTTAAGTTCTTTCCCACATGTTCTTCTTCTTCCCTTGAATCCCATATCCATGCGTTATCTTTCAAGTTAGAACATGTGCTAACTTTATGCTTTTCTATAATAGAACGAAAGTTTGTTATAGATTAGGGAATCGATTTGGGATTACCCCTTCTATACTTGCTACTAGGAATAGAGGAAGGGTTGGGGTTTGTTGGCCTGAAATTTATAATCTTTATGCTTCAAACAAATGTTTAAGTACACAAGGAATTGGGCTTATCTTTTGGCTTGAAAGAATTATCTATGCGAGGCATCGATAGGTAGTTGCTTAGGCTATAACATCAAGGAGAGATTCATGAGAACATGTGCTTAGAATGATGTGCTTGAATTGATTAGTTGAGCAAGAACCCAAAGTAAATCACTCTTTCTTTTCATTTTCTGTTTCATTTCTGAATTTATATTTTCTTTTTCCTTATTACTACTTCGACATATGTTTGCCTCAATAAAACAAACCTTCAAACTCAAGACTTAAACTGAATTTAGTCACTCACAATCCCTGTGGTTCGATATTTAAAACCGGGTGGATTCCGTACACTTGCAGATTTACCAACAACACACATGAACACATCAAGTTCATTGTTCTTAACCTAATCTACCCAATGGTCTTCTACTTAGAACCACAGCCTAAGTATGAGAGCCCCTCTCACTTTTCCTCAATCACTGCCACAGTGATTGGTAACAACAATCAACACAAGGTTTGTTTGACACTCAAACACAACACAGAACTCAGTCTCACTTTATAGAATCAGTGAGCAAGACTAGTTCACAACTAACAGAGACAAAGAACAACTTACACTCTTAAGAACACTTGATCTTCAAGGTAATTCTCTCGATGTCTTCGAAACTTTAGGTCTTTGTCTATCTATATATATATATACTTCAGCAGAGGCAGCTAGGGTTTATTTGGGCTGAAGAACACTTTGATCCAACTCATATCAGTAGAGAATCTTCCAAGATCTGATATGAGTGATCAACAAATAAAATAGAAACAAAACTTTTAATCACAGATTTGTTCCAACAATAAACAACCCGCAATTGGCTCCCAACAATCAGTTACTTGACCTTCAAGTAAGCACAAAACATACTTCACTACCAGATGCCAGCAGGGGCGGATGTCCTGGCCTTCACCAAGGCAGATGTCACAACATCGGCTAGGACATCAGGTTGTTTTTAACAAAATTGATGACAACAAAGGAACAACAATCTCCCCCTTTGTCAAATTTTGTCTAAAACAACTTCACTACCAGAGAGGGAAAACAACATCAAAATCATCAGAGTCAGCAGCAGAAATACTCCCCCTCAAACCAATGCATTCACAACAGCCAAAACATGGAGGAACTCCCCCTCAAACGATGCATCCAAATAAACACTGCCTGAAGTATATAGAAACCATATGCACAGCAGTACAAACTAAAGCAACCACACTTGGTAACACTTGAACAGAAGCTAGCTTGAAGCACTTGAACATAGAAGATCTCCTGAACTTGTCTTCACAAAACTTCATACTTATTACAGAACATAACCAGAATACCAAGTCTTCAAAAAAAAAAACACTACAACACAGAATGAAAACAAACAACACACTACTACTCCCCCTTTTTAGCACAAATTTGGCAAAGGTGGAAAGAATTTAAGCACAGCCAAATAAAAGTCAACTAGTACACAGACTAGGACATGCACTAAACACCAGAAGAAGAGGAGTTTTCCTCATCATTTTCTGCAGATCCTTCCTTCTCAGCATCAGCTGCATGCTCACCCTCTTGACCAGCTTCCCCCTTGAGAGTTTGAATGAGAGCATCCACCTTAATCTTCCTAGCAGCAGCAATCCTGATGGTCTCTTGAAGTTCCTTGGAAATGGCCTCAAGTTCAGCAATGACACTGTGAGTTCCTGAGGAAGACATAGAGGCAGGAACAGATGTCCTACTGGATGGCAGATCAATGTCCAGGACATGAGGTTCCAGGAACAATCGTTGGTCCAAAGTGATGGGCGTGCCTTTGGGCACAGGAACATCATCAACAGTGAGGATATTAGGATGCTGTTTCAGAATGATAGCAGTCAGTAAAGAAGGAAAAGAGATGGGGAGTTTCACAGCACATGTCTCTGCATGCTTCAAGGTTTGGGAAAACACAAAGTTGCCAAAGTCATAAGCAATTTCAGTCCCAATGCGATAGATAAGCTTGGCAAGCATAGCAGAAACAACAGAAGTATGGTTAGAGGGAACCCAATTCACCACTCCAATCCTATTCAAAATAGCATACTTCACACTCAGAACCCCAGTTGACAGAAGCTTCTTAGCAGGCCACTTCTTTACTCTTCCAGCAGTCAATTCCTCAGCAACTGTATCCAGAGAAAGTTCTTCTTCAACAAATTCCACCACACTTCTTTCAAGAGTTTGGTTGATGATAGCAGGAGAGAAATTCACACACTTACCCCTGACAAACACTTTCCTGAATTCAGGACTGGCAGAATTATTAACATCATCAGAGAGATTGATAATAAACTCCTTCACAAGCTTGTCATAGCATTTTCCTATGTTCATCACAGTCTTCCTCAATCCTGCTTTTGCAATCAGGGCAATGATCTCTTTGCAGGCTAACACATCAGAATCAATCTCCCTCTCTTTGGCAACACGCCTTTGATAGACATATTTCCATTTGAAGGCATTTTCTGGAGCATGAATAGACACATTATCTAGAGGAACATTAGGAACATCTGAGGGAATACGCTTACCAGAGAACATTTTCTTCTCAGAGGCAGTGATGTCCAGGACATCGCCTTCAACATCTGATTCATTCTCCAAATCAATTCTGGAAACTTTCTGCTTTTTCCCAGTAGTCTTCTTGGCTTTCTTCCTAGACGATTCCACAGCTTTCTGCTTGCCTTTCCTAGACACATCGGTTGCCCTTGATTTTGAAGACCCAGTAGTGATCTTGGCTTTCTTCTTCTGGACAACAGGGGTTTCTTCAACAGATGCTCTTCTTCGTTTAAGCATTCTGGCAGCAACACTCGCCAGAGGCACATCCTCTGGATCTTCATCATCAGAGACATCATGAACAATGGGAGGGGTCTTCATCGACTCCTCTGACAAAACATCTATTGAGTTTGCAGCCTTGGAATCAGAACTCTTGGATGAAGAGGAAGAATCCTTTGAGAGTGAAACTTCCTTGGCAGGCTTATCAGACAATGTCTCATCGGAGCCATGGGAAGATGTCGCGACATCGTCTTCATCATTTGCAGAGACAGAAGTGTTTGTAACATCCTCAGGCACAGGGGCTTCAGGGTTTTGCATTGGAGTTGCACGAGACTTGCAGTGCTTCTTGGAAGGAGTTCTTGAGTTCTTCTTGGATGGAATGGAAGAACTTGTGTGCAAACCCATAGCCCTAGCACCACCAACTGTTCTCTCTATCTTTCCCTTCACAGACTCTTTCTTGCTTGAATACATGATGAAATGGTAAAGCAAAAAGACAAATACAAGAAATTGAGAAAAATGTAAGTGATGAGAAACAGAGATTGTTAGAGCAAGATTGGCAACTTGTTGTGAGATTGTGATGAAGCCATTGGTGATGATTATATAGCAGTTGAGTGAGAAGGAAGTAATGATGTCACAACGGCAGTTAATGGTAGTTACGAGGAAACTAGCCGTTAGACAGAAAAGGGGCTTTAACTGCTATGCTCCTTCGAAGAGGCAAATCCCAAGATTTCCTCTTAATTTGTCAAATGTAGCAGCATCTAAGGGCTTGGTAAAAATGTCAGCCAATTGTCTCTCTGTGGGGACATGTTCCAAAGTAACAATTTTATCCTCCACTAATTCCCTGATGAAGTGATGTCTGATATCTATGTGCTTGGCAATATTGATAGCACTCAGATTGTCACAGTACAATGTCATGACATCTTGCTCAACTTCATATTCCTTGAGCATCTGCTTCATCCAAATAAGTTGAGTACAACTGCTTCCAGCAGCTATATATTCAGCTTCAGCTGTGGATAACGACACGCAGTTTTGCTTCTTGCTAAACCAAGAGATTAAGTTGTTTCCAAAGAAGAAACACCCTCCAGATGTACTCTTTCTATCATCAGCACTTCCTGCCCAATCTGCATCACAATACCCTACAAGAGAAGAGTTAGTATCATTTGTATAAAGAATCCCATAGTCACAAGTACCATTTATGTACTTAATGATTCTTTTCACTTGTAAGAGATGACTGGTCTTTGGAGCAGCTTGATATCTTGCACAAGCACCAACGGCAAAGGTAATGTCAGGTCTGCTAGCAGTGAGGTACAACAGACTTCCAATCATGCTCCTATATAAGCTTTGATCAACATCCTCTCCCTGATTGTCTTTAGACAACTTGATATGTGTAGCAGCAGGAGTCCTTTTATGTCCAGATTTTTCAAGTCCAAACTTCTTGACAATGCCCCTAGCATACTTACTCTGGGAAATAAACATGGAATCTTCCATTTGCTTGATCTGAAGTCCCAGAAAGTAGTTCAATTCACCAACTAAGCTCATCTCAAACTCTGACTTCATTTGTTGGACAAAATGTTCCACCATCGCGTTCGACATCCCACCAAACACAATATCATCAACATATATCTGTGCAATCATGAGTTTTCCTCTTTCATTTTTCACAAATAATGTCTTGTCTATTCCTCCCTTGCAATAGCCATTGCTCACCAGAAACTCTGTAAGACGTTCATACCAAGCTCTAGGAGCCTGTTTTAATCCATACAAGACTTTCTTGAGTTTGTAGACATGATTAGGATGATGTGGATCTGTGAATCCCTTTGGCTGTTCAACATAAACTTCCTCATTCAGATAGCCATTTAGAAAGGCACTTTTGACATCCATTTGGAATAATCTGAACTTCAAAAGACAGGCAACACCAAGCAAAAGTCTTATGGATTCCAACCTAGCCACTGGAGCAAAGGTTTCATCAAAGTCTACTCCTTCAATCTGAGTGTATCCTTGAGCCACCAGTCTTGCTTTGTTTCTAGTTACTACACCATTCTCATCTGACTTGTTCTTGAAAATCCACTTGGTTCCTATGATGTTTACTCCCTCAAGCCTAGGAATGAGATCACATACTTCATTTCTTCTGAATTGATCAAGTTCTTCTTGCATAGCATTTATCCAGTATTCATCTGTCAGAGCCTCCTTGACATTCTTGGGTTCTAACTTGGATATAAAACATTCATGAGCAATATAGCTTCTAGCCCTGGTAGTAACTCCTTCTTTGAGGTCACCAATAATATTCTCTTGAGGATGATTCTTTTGAATTCTGATCGATGGAGCTTTATTTGCAGAGGTCATCTTGTGATCTTGCTCATCAGAACTGGTTTCTGATTCAATGTCGAGGTCAATTGTTGGGACATCGGCTGTGACATGTGGACCATCATCATCTTCAGTTGCACCAGTGTCTTCTCTTTCATTTGGTTGATCATCAATAGAGACATTTACAGATTCCATCATTACCTTTGTTCGAGAATTGTACACTCTGTAAGCTTTGCTGTTTGTAGAGTATCCCATGAAAATTCCTTCATCACTCTTAGGATCTAGCTTTCTTCTTTGTTCACGATCAGCCAGAATATAACATTTGCTCCCAAAGATATGAAAGTGTTTCACAGTTGGCTTCCTTCCTTTCCAGAGTTCATATAGAGTGACTGTGGTTCCAACTCTAATGGTTACTCTATTGTGAATGTAACAGGCTGTGTTCATGGCTTCTGCCCAGAACTTGTTGGAAATCTTCCTTGCATGAAGCATAACCCTGGTGGATTCTTGGAGAGTCCTATTTTTCCTTTCAACAATACCATTCTGCTGAGGTGTAATTGGAGCTGAGAATTCATGGCTTATTCCTTCTGAATCACAGAAGTAAGAGAATTTGGAGTTCTCAAACTCTCTTCCATGATCACTTCTGATTCTTACTATAGAGCAATTCTTCTCAGTTTGAAGTTTCAGGCATAGCTTTTTGAATATGTCAAAGGTTTCTGATTTTTCCTTCATGAAGTCAATCCAAGTGAACCTGGAATAATCATCAACACAAACATAAACATATTTCTTACCTCCTAGACTTTCTACCTGCATGGGTCCCATCAAGTCCATATGAAGAAGTTCAAGGACTTTTGTTGTAGTTGGATGCTGAAGCTTTGCATGAGATGTTTTGGTCAGCTTTCCAATCTTGCATTCTCCACATATCTTTTCTTCCTCTATTTTCAGTTTTGGTAGCCCTCGAACAACATCTTTAGAGATAACTTTCTGCATACTCTTGAGATTGATGTGACCTAGACGTTGGTGCCATAGATTCAACTCATC
Organism: Lotus japonicus; assembly: GCF_012489685.1. Taxonomy (NCBI): domain Eukaryota; kingdom Viridiplantae; phylum Streptophyta; class Magnoliopsida; order Fabales; family Fabaceae; genus Lotus; species Lotus japonicus. The sequence continues at coordinate 13,566,903 of NC_080042.1, forward strand.
CACCTTTGATATCAAACATCTAGACACTTGGGCTTTCTCTTGTGGAATCCACATGTAGCAATTGTCTTTGGACCTGACACCTCTCATCACAATCTCTTGATCACTAGTGGTAACCATGCATTCAGTCTTGCTAAACATCACATTCAGCTCTTGATCACACAACTGACTTATACTGATTAGATTTGCTGCCAATCCCTTGACAAGAAGAACGTTGTTCAGATTAGGAGATCCAGAGTTTACCAATTTCCCAATGCCTTTGATTTTTCCTTTAGCACCATCTCCAAAGGTGACTGATTTACTGGAGTATTCCTTGAGATTTTCCAGATACTCCTTATTCCCAGTCATGTGTTTTGAGCAGCCACTATCAAAATACCAGTCTTCACTTGATGAGAAAAGATGTGTGTGCTATAAGACATGAAACTTCTCCTTTGGGTACCCAAGCTTTCTTAGACGTTTTGAGAACCTTCTGGATCTGAGGATATCCGTATAGCTTGAAGCAGTAGGGCTTAATGTGACCAAACCTACCACAATAATGACATCTCCATGGAGTTTGAGCAGTAGCCTTCTGAGTAGTAGGATGTTGAGGCATATGTTGTGACATCGGGCTTGACATCCGATAGTTCTCTGGGTTTTTGAACTCAGAGTTTTCCTTAGCTCTTACAAACTTCCTTGATGCTTTCTGATTTCCTCTATTCTCAGACTTGTAACTGAAACCAATGCCTTTAACACTCTTTCCTTGCTTGCTTGTTTCTTCCAGGATCTCTTCAAGCATATTAGATCCACTGTTCAGCATACGCACTGACTTGTAGGTATTTTCCAGTTTGGCTGTCAGTGTAGCTACTTTCTCTTGAAGATCAGCTATAGTTAACAGAAGCTTGGCTTTTTCAACAGTTTCAAGATCCTTTAATTTTGAGTTCCATTTATCCAAGTCATCTTGCAGTTTATCAATGGTCTCCTTCAGGTTTTCATTTTCAGTCTTAACTTGTTCCATCTCACCTTCTTGCTCCTTCAGATGTTTGCAAGTTTCCTTCCATTTAACATGTAAGAGTTTGTAAGTCTCTTCCAAATCCTCAAATGTCATTTCATCACCACTGGAATCTGAGTCATTGACAGCCCCTGAGAAGGCATTAACCTTGTTGGCAGATAACTCTTCCTCATCCTCAGTATCTTCATCTGACCATGTCACTACCATGCCTTTCTTTTGTTTCTTCAAGTAGGTTGCACACTCAGATCTAATGTGACCATAACCCTCACATTCATGACACTGAACACCCTTGTTTTGACCTGATTTGTCCTCTTCTTTGACCTTTCGCTGGGAATTGTAGGATTTAGAGTTGTCTGACTTAATGTCCTGGACATTTGGCCTAGTCCTTCTGTCTATCTTCCTTAGAGCTCTGTTGAATTTTCTAGCAAGAAGTGCCAGAGCTTCAGATAGATTCTCACTTTCACTATCAGCATCATCTCCTTCAGTGGTGTTGGATACAAAAGCAATGCTTTTGGTCTTCTTTTCAGGTTTTTCACCCAACTTTAACTCATAAGTCTGCAGAGACCCAATCAGCTCATCCACTTTCAAACTGCTGATATCTTGAGCTTCTTCAATAGCAGTGACCTTCATTGCAAACTTGCTGGTTACAGACCTCAAGATTTTCCTCACAAGCTTTTCATCTGACATAGGTTCTCCCAGAGCAAATGAAGCATTTGACAGATCACGCACACGCATGTGATATTCAGAAATTGTAACACCCCGATTTCGGTGGCGTCACTTTAGTAACCAAAAGTAAATTTAATGCGGAAAAACGTGAATATTTTTTTTTCGATAATAACTAAGACAAGACTGAATTAAATAAAACCCAAATGCGAAAAGTAATAAAACTAATATACAATATATAAACAGCCCCCGCTGTAAGTAGCAACCTCGTCACGAGTAAACCTCCAGTGACGGGTAATAGAAGAGTAGCGCCCGTAGGCAATATGTACAACCCGAATGAAAGGGTGAAGTGTCCGCAACACCATCCCTCAAAACTGAGAATAAGCTGACCCAATGGTCTGAAAATAAGATCTCCTAAGTCCAACCAACTCTCTGTGATTCCCGTAAAGAAACCACACAAAAAGCTATAGGCGGAACTACCCTGTCCCCTAAGTAACAAATAACGCTCAGAGCTACGACTCTACTTCTACACTAATCCTAACTCGAGGAGCTCACACCAGCACTAAACCTACGTGCTAGCATGATCGTCGTCTGAATCAGAATCCAGAACGACCAAGTCTACCAACCCTATCCGTCCTCCCCTCGCAACCGCAGTACGCTCCGATGCTGGACTCACGGGCTTAGGGCCCGAACCCTGATCATCAATGATCGCAACGGTGGGTGCACTAGACCCTGCCGAAGGCACTCCCACTGGAATCTCCTCTGAGGGATCCTCGTCCTCTGAAGATGACGGTGGCGGCGGTGCTCCTCCGAATCCTGGTCCACAGTGAACGCCCGGTGGCAAGTTGAAGCTGATAGAGCATCTCCTCAACACTCCCGACCTCAAGAGTCCTCCACTATCTACATGGTCCTCCATGATGCGCCCCGAATACGTCGCTCGATGGCTCGCGGGGTCAACCACCCACGACCCGGGGTCGTCCTGATCGATCATCTCGTACCTAATCCCCCCCGAAGGGTGGACCATTGTGAACCAATCCGCAATGGACATCTGACAAAAGGCGTTGTCCGCCAAAACACACACAGAAGACGCGAGTGTCAACTCTAAAGAACTATGTAGATAATAAACCCAATAGGTACAAGTAATAGATAGCCACTTAGGCTTATAGCTAGAGATATCATTCCTAGGGTTGCATATTCCACAAAAACATAACGACAATAATAACACTTAACATGTTCCAAGTAAGATTATCAAATAACAATCACACTCAGCAACTAAGTCAGTATGCATGTTGCATGAAATGATATGCAGGTTAACCCAGTCAACCAATATGCAATCTGGAACGGATGGACATCAACGGATCAGCCCTAGCACCAGCCACGGTGGGACCATTTCGGCCCGCGTGCCTCTTACTCCAACAACAGCGGTAGTCAGATCAGCCGTAACCCGTATGTCTGCCATTTCGGTCTGCTACAAGAGACGTCTACAGACGCTCTTACACGAAAATCCGGGTCTTATGACCATTTTGGAATCCGACGAGGTCCAGAGTACGTCCTGTGTTAATACCTCATTAATGTTGCATGAATGCAGGATGATTAGACAAACAACGTCTCCGAATCTCACTCGACACGTCGCCACGTGTTCTAGGTGAATTAAAGTCTCTAAAAGCTTACCCTAAGGTAAAGTCGATTCTGCGACAAAAGACACTTCTTCACAACAACACATAACTCACGATGATCTCCAAATCATCCGACTCATCTCAATCCGATGGTCACCACTGCTCAAAGAGCACAGAGTATCACACTCTTGGAAACTAACGGTTTCCCGGACTTATCCCCAAGATAGCCCAACAACATAGCTGCTCCAACAGCACAACAACAAACGCTGCTCCAACAGCACCACAACATCTACATACTCGAAGCCTCTCAACTTTCTCAACACTGGGATCCGACGACACTTCTCGTTTTCCCAAAACTAAGATTTGACTTCCACGCCTTCCTTTCGAGTTTATTATCATTAATTAAAGATTTAGAGGTTGTTTAATGTCTTATGAGTTTTCTTTACAAAATAGTATCCTTTTAGTCTTATCGCAATTCCTATCAGTTCTCGGGATCTCCAAATCCCCAAATGACTCTAGAGAATGTCTCGATCCATACACATCATAACAAGGTCCGAATCTCATTCGTCCTATCAAACTTTCTTAAAACTCTCAAAATAAAATCGGCATGACCTGCCCGCTATTCTCACGATTCAGAATCTCAGATCTCATTGCAAAAGCATAAATACTCAGCACAACCAATCAACATGTCATATATCAACATATTAAGCAATAATCACATAGCACTTAGCATATAAGGCATGCACCACACATCCTAGATTACCCACATAGCACATAGCATGTAAGTCAATCTCAAAAACATTCAGTAGATGAATCATCTACATTGTCAGCCGAAGCCTCAGAAAACATTTTCCAATCACACACAATCCAGTGCATAAACAGTAAACAATGTCGAAAACATCGACCCTAAGTATTAACTAGAGATTCAGTGAGATGCCCTCACCTGTAGGTTCTCCAGAGTGATCGTCAAACGCTTCCTCACACTCAAAGCGTTGTTCCTCAGGGAAATCCTCAAAAGCACCTTTACAATAAAACCACAGAATACTATCAAAATCTATCGGAAACTAAGCTATCGATGCTCACTAAGGTTACCTGAAGCAGTACATACTCCGAGGTATGATGAACTAGCGCGAAAGGACAAGTTTTCGGAAAAGGAAATTTCCTCCTCCCCCCCTTAATAGGTTCGGCCACATTAGGTAATTAGGGGACTCGATTTTTCTTCGATCAAACTTGGTTCCTATGCTATCATTAGCCGTAACTAAGGGTATTATGAACTCGGAAAAATTATCGGATCAAAAACTGTCGCAGGGGTATTTTGGTCATGATTTTTAACTTAGGATTTTCAAAACTGAAATCCCAAAAACCAAATTTGACAGGGACGTTACTAACGACGTTTATGACAACTAATCCTACTAGCACTAAGCTAATGCAATAGTTTTCAGCCTAAAGGTTGAAGCTTTACTCCAAAAACTCCAAAAATGGGTATTTTAGGCTAAAATTGATTCCGGCGGAATTCCGGCGACATAACGGAAAATCTAACCCGGCAGAAGTGATCTTGGGCACATAAGGAAGAGGTTTAGAATCAGAAATGAAATATTCAGGATAGTTTTGCAAAAACCTCAAAACTATCAGCTCAGAAAAGTCTACAGAAAAGCTATGGAAAAAGCGATCGGAGGTAAGGATTAGCGACTATACCTTGAAACCTTGAAGCAGCAACTGATTGATCGACGATCAAGCAAGGATTGAACAAAATCTCTTCCTCCTTCTTCTTCTTCTTGGCCGCGGGTTTGGGTGGGGAAAATGGGTAGTTTTTTGTGATTTTTCTTCCTTTCTTTGCTATATATAGAGGTTGGCAAAACGCGGGAAAATGAAAGTTTCGCGAATCTGATTTTTCCGGCGTCATTCTCCATGAATTCTAAGATATATTTTAGCGAAAGAATTCCAAAACTAAAAAAATGTCTCCTTGTATTTTTGGCAACTAAAGCATAGTCGGTATAAAACTATTTTACCCGATAAGTTGCTTTTTGCATCGAATGTCGGAATGGAAAACTTCCTTCAGAAGAAAGATTGAAATCATCAAGAGAAATGGGTGTACGCGTGTGGAATATTCATTTGAAGCTCTGAATAGAAAAAGTCTTCATTGTCGAGAAATTCTAGGGTTTTGAAATACCAGGGTTTCGGTTTCGGCAAACTTCCGATGATTGGAATCGGACGTTCGTAGATCCTAGAGTTTCGCCTCGAAACGATTGTGATATATGGAAAAAGAGAAGTTCTAACATTTCTCTGAAGATTTTTGGAATTAACTTCCATCGTGCCTAAAAGTGAAAATTATCTATATACTAGGGTTTATGACCTAGATTAAGCGTATAACGATCGTGCTATAACTTTTATCGATCATAATGCAATCCTTGAACTTTTCCTGAACTTTCTCCTTCATAAATATATTTCATTTAATGAACTTTTGTTCAGGTTTCCCTTCACATTACATCAACCCTAATCGTGAATAAGAAATTTATTCACTTAGCATAAGCTTAAAAACTTGGGCCTTACATTACTACCCTCCAAAAAGAAAGTTTCGACCTCGAAACTTAAGGGTTAGTAAAAAGTTCTGGATACTGTTCTTGAATCTTCTCCTTCAGCTCCCATGTCGCATCACCGGTGTCTTTGTTCCAAATGACCTTCACTAACTCGATCTCTTTCCCTCTCAACTGTTTTATCCTGGTGTCACCAATGCTAATTGGCGGTGTCTCGAAAGACAGATCCTCCTTCAACTCAATGTCATCCAGCTCGATAACATGTGTCGGATCCGCAATATATTTCCTCAGTTGTGACACGTGGAATACATCATGAATGATTGATAGAAATGGAGGTAGTGCAATCTGATAAGCAACGGGTCCAATTCGACGAGTGATCTGATACGGTCCAATGAACTTGGGCGTAAGCTTCTTTGACTTGATTGCTCGACCAACTCCCGTCGTCTGAGTAACTCTCAGAAATACGTGATCTCCTTCTTCGAATTCCAGAGTTTTGCGCCTTTGATCGGCATAACTCTTCTGTCTACTCTGAGAAGTCTTCATCTTCTCTCTGATCTGCTTGATCTTCTCAGTCGTCTGTTGCAGAAGTTCCGGTCCCACTAACAGATTTTCTCCATTTTGATACCAACATAGAGGTGTCCTACACTTGCGGCCATACAAAGCCTCATACAGTGCCATACCAATGCTCGTATGAAAACTGTTGTTGTATGTGAACTCAATCAACGGTAACAAGGTATCCTAACTGCCCTTGTTGTCTAACACGCAAGCGCGTAGCAAATCCTCCAACGACTGGATTGTCCTCTCAGTCTGTCCATCAGTCTGCGGATGATAAGCAGAACTTAGTCTCAGCCTCGTTCCCAAAGCCTCTTGAAGAGCTCCCCAAAAATGTGATGTAAACTTCGGGTCTCGATCGGATACAATACTTGTCGGCAGTCCGTGAAGTCGTACAATCTCAGATATGTAAATCTCTGACAGTTTCTCTACGTTGTACGTAGTCCTCACAGGTACGAAATGAGCCGACTTTGTCAGTCGATCCACGATTACCCAAATAGAATCGTATCCCTTCTGAGTTCTTGGCAAAGCCACGACGAAATCCATCGATATGTTATCCCATTTCCATTCTGGCACATCCAAGCTTTGTAGCATACCTGAAGACTTCTGATGCTCCACCTTTGCCTTCTGACATGTCAAACATGCAGCTACATACTCAGCCACTTGTCTTTTCATTCCTGGCCACCAAAAATTCACCTTCAAGTCTTGATACATCTTCTTCATTCCAGGATGAATGCTTAACTTGCTCTTGTGACCTTCATCCATAATCAATCTTCTCAAGTCAGGGTTGTTAGGTACACAAACCCTATCCTTGCACCGTAGGATGTTGTCACTTCCAACCTTGAATTCTGGGTCTTTACCTTGACTTACCAAATTCCTTTTCCCGAGCAGAAACTCATCTTGTAACTGTTGGTCTCGGATTTCTTCCATCAATCCATTGGTAATTCTGATCATCCCAAACTTCAGTTCTCCCTCGGATAATTTCACATCCAAGCTCAAATCTCGAAATTGCTCCAGCAGTTGCAGCTCATTCACCATCATCGACGAGATGTGCATCTTCCTGCTCAAGGCATCAGCAACAACATTCGCCTTTCCAGGATGATATTGCAGGGTGAACTCGTAATCTTTGAGAAATTCCATCCACCGACGCTGCCTCATGTTCAGCTCCTTCTGCTCAAACAAGTACTTCAAGCTCTTATGATCACTGAATATGGTGAAATTGCATCCATATAAGTGATGTCTCCAAATCTTCAGCGCAAATACGATGGCAGCTAGCTCTAAGTCATGAGTTGGATAATTCTTTTCATGCACCTTCAGTTGTCTTGAAGCATAAGCAACCACCTTCCGATGTTGCATCAGCACACATCCCAAACCTTGATGCGAAGCATCACAATAAACCTCATAAGGTTCCTCCGGTTGCGGTAAGACGAGTACAGGTGACGTCGTCAAACGTTCCTTCATCGTCTGAAAACTAGTTTCGCACGCTTCAGTCCATGCAAAAGGTTGGCCCTTCCTCGTCAGTTGAGTCAAAGGTCCAACTATCTTCGCGAAATTCTCGATGAAACGGCGATAGTATCCCGCCAAACCGACAAAACTTCTGATCTCCGTCACTGTCTTCGGCCGTTCCCATGACAATACGGTTTCTACCTTTGCTGGGTCCACAGCTATTCCCTCCTTAGAGATCACATGGCCTAAGAATTTTACCTCTTCGAGCCAAAATTCGCATTTAGAAGGATTGGCATACAACTCCTTCTCCCTCAGCACTTGTAAAACTTGTCGCAAGTGCTCCTCATGGTCCTCAGCATTCTTTGAGTAGATCAGAATATCGTCGATAAACACCACGACGAATCGATCCAAGAATGTATGGAAAGTCATATTCATGTAAGCCATGAATATTGCCGGTGCATTTGTCACCCCAAATGGCATCACTAAGTACTCATAGTGTCCATAACGGGTTCTGAATGCCGTCTTCTGGATATCCTCGGTCTTGACCCTGATTTGATGATAACTCGACTTCAGGTCGATCGTCGAGAATATTGTCGCTCCTCGCAGTTGATCCATCAAATCATCAATTCTAGGTAACGGATACCTATTCTTGACAGTTACCTTGTTCAATTGTCAGTAGTCGACACATAACCTTGATTTCCCGTCCTTCTTCTTCACCAATAAGACTGGCGCTCCCCAAGGTGAAACACTTGGTCGAATAAATCCCTTCGACAAAAGATCTTCTAGTTGGGACTTCAATTCTACTAGCTCCGCAGGTGCCATACGATATGGTGCATTCGAAATCGGCCCTGTTCCCGGTACGATGTCTATAGCAAACTCAATGTCACGTACAGGCGGCAAACCAGGTACATCGCCAGGAAAAACATCCGTGAATTCTTTCACCACTGGAATACTATCAACTCCCGGATTCCCTTTACTCTCCAAGCTCAGCAGAACGGAATACTCTTGAGATCCCTCGTTCAAAGAGACGTCAATGTGATTGGCAGATAGATACTCGGAAAGATCCGAATCAGGAAATACCACTCTCTTTCGGTTGCAGTCCAAAAGACAATGATAGCGGGACAACCAATCCATTCCTAGGATAACATCTAGGTTCTTAAGAGTTAGGCATACTAGGTTAGCATGGTAGACTCTATCTCTATATGTTACCATGTTCCGTTAAATGAAACGAACAGTTAGTACTTATCATAAGATAGCATCTAGCAAACTATACACTATGAGTAAGCAATAACTTCAATCAATTCTAAGCGAAAAATCGCTTGCAGACAATCAATTTTCACTCTTTGCAGAGTCACACAACCTAGCACAGAAGACCTATTCCCCAACAACTCCCGAAAGACTCGACCGTGCTCTGATACCACAATGTAACACCCTGATTTCGGTGGCGTCACTTTAGTAACCAAAAGTAAACTTAATGCGGAAAAACGTGAATATTTTTTTTTCGATAATAACTAAGACAAGACTGAATTAAATAAAACCCAAATGCGAAAAGTAATAAAACTAATATACAATATATAAACAGCCCCCGCTGTAAGTAGCAACCTCGTCACGAGTAAACCTCCAGTGACGGGTAATAGAAGAGTAGCGCCCGTAGGCAATATGTACAACCCGAATGAAAGGGTGAAGTGTCCGCAACACCATCCCTCAAAACTGAGAATAAGCTGACCCAATGGTCTGAAAATAAGACCTCCTAAGTCCAACCAACTCTCTGTGATTCCCGTAAAGAAACCACACAAAAAGCTATAGGCGGAACTACCCTGTCCCCTAAGTAACAAATAACGCTCAGAGCTACGACTCTACTCCTACACTAATCCTAACTCGAGGAGCTCACACCAGCACTAAACCTACGTGCTAGCATGATCGTCGTCTGAATCAGAATCCAGAACGACCAAGTCTACCAACCCTATCCGTCCTCCCCTCGCAACCGCAGTACGCTCCGATGCTGGACTCACGGGCTTAGGGCCCGAACCCTGATCATCAATGATCGCAACGGTGGGTGCACTAGACCCTGCCGAAGGCACTCCCACTGGAATCTCCTCTGAGGGATCCTCGTCCTCTGAAGATGACGGTGGCGGCGGTGCTCCTCCGAATCCCGGTCCACAGTGAACGCCCGGTGGCAAGTTGAAGCTGATAGAGCATCTCCTCAACACTCCCGACCTCAAGAGTCCTCCACTATCTACATGGTCCTCCATGATGCGCCCCGAATACGTCGCTCGATGGCTCGCGGGGTCAACCACCCACGACCCGGGGTCGTCCTGATCGATCATCTCGTACCTAATCCCCCCGAAGGGTGGACCATTGTGAACCAATCCGCAATGGACATCTGACAAAAGGCGTTGTCCGCCAAAACACACACAGAAGACGCGAGGGTCAACTCTAAAGAACTATGTAGATAATAAACCCAATAGGTACAAGTAATAGATAGCCACTTAGGCTTATAGCTAGAGATATCATTCCTAGGGTTGCATATTCCACAAAAACATAACGACAATAATAACACTTAACTAGTTCCAAGTAAGATTATCAAATAACAATCACACTCAGCAACTAAGTCAGTATGCATGTTGCATGAAATGATATGCAGGTTAACCCAGTCAACCAATATGCAATCTGGAACGGATGGACATCAACGGATCAGCCCTAGCACCAGCCACGGTGGGACCATTTCGGCTCGCGTGCCTCTTACCCCAACAACAGCGGTAGTCAGATCAGCCGTAACCCGTAGGTCTGCCATTTCGGTCTGCTACAAGAGACGTCTACAGACGCTCTTACACGGAAATCCGGGTCTTATGACCATTTTGGAATCCGACGAGGTCCAGAGTACGTCCTGTGTTAATACCTCATTAATGTTGCATGAATGCAGGATGATTAGACAAACAACGTCTCCGAATCTCACTCGACACGTCGCCACGTGTTCTAGGTGAATTAAAGTCTCTAAAAGCTTACCCTAAGGTAAAGTCGATTCTGCGACAAAAGACACTTCTTCACAACAACACATAACTCACGATGATCTCCAAATCATCCGACTCATCTCAATACGATGGTCACCACTGCTCAACGAGCACAGAGTATCACACTCTCGGAAACTAACGGTTTCCCGGACTTATCCCCAGGATAGCCCAACAACATAGCTGCTCCAACAGCACAACAACAAACGCTGCTCCAACAGCACCACAACATCTACATACTCGAAGCCTCTCAACTTTCTCAACACTGGGATCCGACGACACTTCTCGTTTTCCCAAAACTAAGATTTGACTTCCACGCCTTCCTTTCGAGTTTATTATCATTAATTAAAGATTTAGAGGTTGTTTAATGTCTTATGAGTTTTCTTTACAAAATAGTATCCTTTTAGTCTTATCGCAATTCCTATCAGTTCTCGGGATCTCCAAATCCCCAAATGACTCTAGAGAATGTCTCGATCCATACACATCATAACAAGGTCCGAATCTCATTCGTCCTATCAAACTTTCTTAAAACTCTCAAAATAAAATCGGCATGACCTGCCCGCTATTCTCACGATTCAGAATCTCAGATCTCATTGCAAAAGCATAAATACTCAGCACAACCAATCAACATGTCATATATCAACATATTAAGCAATAATCACATAGCACTTAGCATATAAGGCATGCACCACACATCCTAGATTACCCACATAGCACATAGCATGTAAGTCAATCTCAAAAACATTCAGTAGATGAATCATCTACATTGTCAGCCGAAGCCTCAGAAAACATTTTCCAATCACACACAATCCAGTGCATAAACAGTAAACAATGTCGAAAACATCGACCCTAAGTATTAACTAGAGATTCAGTGAGATGCCCTCACCTGTAGGTTCTCCAGAGTGATCGTCAAACGCTTCCTCACACTCAAAGCGTTGTTCCTCAGGGAAATCCTCAAAAGCACCTTTACAATAAAACCACAGAATACTATCAAAATCTATCGGAAACTAAGCTATCGATGCTCACTAAGGTTACCCGAAGCAGTACATACTCCGAGGTATGATGAACTAGCGCGAAAGGACAAGTTTTCGGAAAAGGAAATTTCCTCCTCCCCCCCTTAATAGGTTCGGCCACTTTAGGTAATTAGGGGACTCGATTTTTCTTCGATCAAACTTGGTTCCTATGCTATCATTAGCCGTAACTAAGGGTATTCTGAACTCGGAAAAATTATCGGATCAAAAACTGTCGCAGGGGTATTTTGGTCATGATTTTTAACTTAGGATTTTCAAAACTGAAATCCCAAAAACCAAATTTGACAGGGACGTTACTAACGACGTTTATGACAACTAATCCTACTAGCACTAAGCTAAGGCGATAGTTTTCAACCTAAAGGTTGAAGCTTTACTCCAAAAACTCCAAAAATGGGTATTTTAGGCTAAAATTGATTTCGGCGGAATTCCGGCGACATAACGGAAAATCTAACCCGGCAGAAGTGATCTTGGGCACATAAGGAAGAGGTTTAGAATCAGAAATGAAATATTCAGGATAGTTTTGCAAAAACCTCAAAACTATCAGCTCAGAAAAGTCTACAGAAAAGCTATGGAAAAAGCGATCGGAGGTAAGGATTAGCGACTATACCTCGAAACCTTGAAGCAGCAACTGATTGATCGACGATCAAGCAAGGATTGAACAAAATCTCTTCCTCCTTCTTCTTCTTCTTGGCCGCGGGTTTGGGTGGGGAAAATGGGTAGTTTTTTGTGATTTTTCTTCCTTTCTTTGCTATATATAGAGGTTGGCAAAACGCGGGAAAATGAAAGTTTCGCGAATCTGATTTTTCCGGCGTCATTCTCCATGAATTCTAAGATATGTTTTGGCGAAAGAATTCCAAAACTAAAAAAATGTCTCCTTGTATTTTTGGCAACTAAAGCATAGTCGGTATAAAAACTATTTACCCGATAAGTTGCTTTTTGCATCGAATGTCGGAATGGAAAACTTCCTTCAGAAGAAAGATTGAAATCATCAAGAGAAATGGGTGTACGCGTGTGAATATTCATTTGAAGCTCTGAATAGAAAAAGTCTTCATTGTCGAGAAATTCTAGGGTTTTGAAATACCAGGGTTTCGGTTTCGGCAAACTTCCGATGATTGAATCGGACGTTCGTAGATCTAGAGTTTCGCCTCGAAACGATTGTGATATATGGAAAAAGAGAAGTTCTAACATTTCTCTGAAGATTTTTGGAATTAACTTCCATCGTGCCTAAAAGTGAAAATTATCTATATACTAGGTTTCTGACCTAGATTAAGCGTATAACGATCGTGCTATAACTTTTATCGATCATAATGCAATCCTTGAACTTTCCTGAACTTTCTCCTTCAATAATATATTTCATTAATGAACTTTTGTTCAGGTTTCCCTTCACATTACAATCAACCCTAATCGTGAATAAGAAATTTATTCACTTAGCATAAGCTTAAAAACTTGGGCCTTACATTACTACCCTCCAAAAAGAAAGTTTCGACCTCGAAACTTAAGGGTTAGAAAAAGTTCTGGATACTGTTCTTGAATCTTCTCCTTCAGCTCCCATGTCGCATCACCGGTGTCTTTGTTCCAAATGACCTTCACTAACTCGATCTCTTTCCCTCTCAACTGTTTATCCTGGTGTCACCAATGCTAATTGGCGGTGTCTCGAAAGACAGATCATCCTTCAACTCAATGTCATCCAGCTCGATAACATGTGTCGATCCGCAATATATTTCCTCAGTTGTGACACGTGGAATACATCATGGAATGATTGATAGAAATGGAGGTAGTGCAATCTGATAAGCAACGGGTCCAATTCGACGAGTGATCTGATACGGTCCAATGAACTTGGGCATAAGCTTCTTTGACTTGATTGCTCGACCAACTCCCGTCGTCTGAGTAACTCTCAGAAATACGTGATCTCCTTCTTCGAATTCCAGAGTTTCTGCGCCTTTGATCGGCATAACTCTTCTGTCTACTCTGAGAAGTCTTCATCTTCTCTCTGATCTGCTTGATCTTCTCAGTCGTCTGTTGCAGAAGTTCCGGTCCCACTAACAGATTTTCTCCATTTTGATACCAACATAGAGGTGTCCTACACTTGCGGCCATACAAAGCCTCATACAGTGCCATACCAATGCTCGTATGAAAACTGTTGTTGTATGTGAACTCAATCAACGGTAACAAGGTATCCTAACTGCCCTTGTTGTCTAACACGCAAGCGCGTAGCAAATCCTCCAACGACTGGATTGTCCTCTCAGTCTGTCCATCAGTCTGCGGATGATAAGCAGAACTTAGTCTCAGCCTCGTTCCCAAAGCCTCTTGAAGAGCTCCCCAAAAATGTGATGTAAACTTCGGGTCTCGATCGGATACAATACTTGTCGGCAGTCCGTGAAGTCGTACAATCTCAGATATGTAAATCTCTGACAGTTTCTCTACGTTGTACGTAGTCCTCACAGGTACGAAATGAGCCGACTTTGTCAGTCGATCCACGATTACCCAAATAGAATCGTATCCCTTCTGAGTTCTTGGCAAAGCCACGACGAAATCCATCGATATGTTATCCCATTTCCATTCTGGCACATCCAAGCTTTGTAGCATACCTGAAGACTTCTGATGCTCCACCTTTGCCTTCTGACATGTCAAACATGCAGCTACATACTCAGCCACTTGTCTTTTCATTCCTGGCCACCAAAAATTCACCTTCAAGTCTTGATACATCTTCTTCATTCCAGGATGAATGCTTAACTTGCTCTTGTGACCTTCATCCATAATCAATCTTCTCAAGTCAGGGTTGTTAGGTACACAAACCCTATCCTTGCACCGTAGGATGTTGTCACTTCCAACCTTGAATTCTGGGTCTTTACCTTGACTTACCAAATTCCTTTTCCCGAGCAGAAACTCATCTTGTAACTGTTGGTCTCGGATTTCTTCCATCAATCCATTGGTAATTCTGATCATCCCAAACTTCAGTTCTCCCTCGGATAATTTCACATCCAAGCTCAAATCTCGAAATTGCTCCAGCAGTTGCAGCTCATTCACCATCATCGACGAGATGTGCATCTTCCTGCTCAAGGCATCAGCAACAACATTCGCCTTTCCAGGATGATATTGCAGGGTGAACTCGTAATCTTTGAGAAATTCCATCCACCGACGCTGCCTCATGTTCAGCTCCTTCTGCTCAAACAAGTACTTCAAGCTCTTATGATCACTGAATATGGTGAAATTGCATCCATATAAGTGATGTCTCCAAATCTTCAGCGCAAATACGATGGCAGCTAGCTCTAAGTCATGAGTTGGATAATTCTTTTCATGCACCTTCAGTTGTCTTGAAGCATAAGCAACCACCTTCCGATGTTGCATCAGCACACATCCCAAACCTTGATGCGAAGCATCACAATAAACCTCATAAGGTTCCTCCGGTTGCGGTAAGACGAGTACAGGTGACGTCGTCAAACGTTCCTTCATCGTCTGAAAACTAGTTTCGCACGCTTCAGTCCATGCAAAAGGTTGGCCCTTCCTCGTCAGTTGAGTCAAAGGTCCAACTATCTTCGCGAAATTCTCGATGAAACGGCGATAGTATCCCGCCAAACCGACAAAACTTCTGATCTCCGTCACTGTCTTCGCCGTTCCCATGACAATACGGTTTCTACCTTTGCTGGGTCCACAGCTATTCCCTCCTTAGAGATCACATGGCCTAAGAATTTTACCTCTTCGAGCCAAAATTCGCATTTAGAAGGATTGGCATACAACTCCTTCTCCCTCAGCACTTGTAAAACTTGTCGCAAGTGCTCCTCATGGTCCTCAGCATTCTTTGAGTAGATCAGAATATCGTCGATAAACACCACGACGAATCGATCCAAGAATGTATGGAAAGTCATATTCATGTAAGCCATGAATATTGCCGGTGCATTTGTCACCCCAAATGGCATCACTAAGTACTCATAGTGTCCATAACGGGTTCTGAATGCCGTCTTCTGGATATCCTCGGTCTTGACCCTGATTTGATGATAACTCGACTTCAGGTCGATCGTCGAGAATATTGTCGCTCCTCGCAGTTGATCCATCAAATCATCAATTCTAGGTAACGGATACCTATTCTTGACAGTTACCTTGTTCAATTGTCAGTAGTCGACACATAACCTTGATTTCCCGTCCTTCTTCTTCACCAATAAGACTGGCGCTCCCCAAGGTGAAACACTTGGTCGAATAAATCCCTTCGACAAAAGATTCTAGTTGGGACTTCAATTCTACTAGCTCCGCAGGTGCCATACGATATGGTGCATTCGAAATCGGCCCTGTTCCCGGTACGATGTCTATAGCAAACTCAATGTCACGTACAGGCGGCAAACCAGGTACATCGCCAGGAAAAACATCCGTGAATTCTTTCACCACTGGAATACTATCAACTCCCGGATTCCCTTTACTCTCCAAGCTCAGCAGAACGGAATACTCTTGAGATCCCTCGTTCAAAGAGACGTCAATGTGATTGGCAGATAGATACTCGGAAAGATCCGAATCAGGAAATACCACTCTCTTTCGGTTGCAGTCCAAAAGACAATGATAGCGGGACAACCAATCCATTCCTAGGATAACATCTAGGTTCTTAAGAGTTAGGCATACTAGGTTAGCATGGTAGACTCTATCTCTATATGTTACCATGTTCCGTTAAATGAAACGAACAGTTAGTACTTATCATAAGATAGCATCTAGCAAACTATACACTATGAGTAAGCAATAACTTCAATCAATTCTAAGCGAAAAATCGCTTGCAGACAATCAATTTTCACTCTTTGCAGAGTCACACAACCTAGCACAGAAGACCTATTCCCCAACAACTCCCGAAAGACTCGACCGTGCTCTGATACCACAATGTAACACCCTGATTTCGGTGGCGTCACTTTAGTAACCAAAAGTAAACTTAATGCGGAAAAACGTGAATTTTTTTTTCGATAATAACTAAGACAAGACTGAATTAAATAAAACCCAAATGCGAAAAGTAATAAAACTAATATACAATATATAAACAGCCCCCGCTGTAAGTAGCAACCTCGTCACGAGTAAACCTCCAGTGACGGGTAATAGAAGAGTAGCGCCCGTAGGCAATATGTACAACCCGAATGAAAGGGTGAAGTGTCCGCAACACCATCCCTCAAAACTGAGAATAAGCTGACCCAATGGTCTGAAAATAAGACCTCCTAAGTCCAACCAACTCTCTGTGATTCCCGTAAAGAAACCACACAAAAAGCTATAGGCGGAACTACCCTGTCCCCTAAGTAACAAATAACGCTCAGAGCTACGACTCTACTCCTACACTAATCCTAACTCGAGGAGCTCACACCAGCACTAAACCTACGTGCTAGCATGATCGTCGTCTGAATCAGAATCCAGAACGACCAAGTCTACCAACCCTATCCGTCCTCCCCTCGCAACCGCAGTACGCTCCGATGCTGGACTCACGGGCTTAGGGCCCGAACCCTGATCATCAATGATCGCAACGGTGGGTGCACTAGACCCTGCCGAAGGCACTCCCACTGGAATCTCCTCTGAGGGATCCTCGTCCTCTGAAGATGACGGTGGCGGCGGTGCTCCTCCGAATCCCGGTCCACAGTGAACGCCCGGTGGCAAGTTGAAGCTGATAGAGCATCTCCTCAACACTCCCGACCTCAAGAGTCCTCCACTATCTACATGGTCCTCCATGATGCGCCCCGAATACGTCGCTCGATGGCTCGCGGGGTCAACCACCCACGACCCGGGGTCGTCCTGATCGATCATCTCGTACCTAATCCCCCCCGAAGGGTGGACCATTGTGAACCAATCCGCAATGGACATCTGACAAAAGGCGTTGTCCGCCAAAAACACACACAGAAGACGCGAGGGTCAACTCTAAAGAACTATGTAGATAATAAACCCAATAGGTACAAGTAATAGATAGCCACTTAGGCTTATAGCTAGAGATATCATTCCTAGGGTTGCATATTCCACAAAAACATAACGACAATAATAACACTTAACATGTTCCAAGTAAGATTATCAAATAACAATCACACTCAGCAACTAAGTCAGTATGCATGTTGCATGAAATGATATGCAGGTTAACCCAGTCAACCAATATGCAATCTGGAACGGATGGACATCAACGGATCAGCCCTAGCACCAGCCACGGTGGGACCATTTCGGCTTGCGTGCCTCTTACCCCAACAACAGCGGTAGTCAGATCAGCCGTAACCCGTAGGTCTGCCATTTCGGTCTGCTACAAGAGACGTCTACAGACGCTCTTACACGGAAATCCGGGTCTTATGACCATTTTGGAATCCGACGAGGTCCAGAGTACGTCCTGTGTTAATACCTCATTAATGTTGCATGAATGCAGGATGATTAGACAAACAACGTCTCCGAATCTCACTCGACACGTCGCCACGTGTTCTAGGTGAATTAAAGTCTCTAAAAGCTTACCCTAAGGTAAAGTCGATTCTGCGACAAAAGACACTTCTTCACAACAACACATAACTCACGATGATCTCCAAATCATCCGACTCATCTCAATCCGATGGTCACCACTGCTCAACGAGCACAGAGTATCACACTCTCGGAAACTAACGGTTTCCCGGACTTATCCCCAGGATAGCCCAACAACATAGCTGCTCCAACAGCACAACAACAAACGCTGCTCCAACAGCACCACAACATCTACATACTCGAAGCCTCTCAACTTTCTCAACACTGGGATCCGACGACACTCTCGTTTTCCCAAAACTAAGATTTGACTTCCACGCCTTCCTTTCGAGTTTATTATCATTAATTAAAGATTTAGAGGTTGTTTAATGTCTTATGAGTTTTCTTTACAAAATAGTATCCTTTTAGTCTTATCGCAATTCCTATCAGTTCTCGGGATCTCCAAATCCCAAATGACTCTAGAGAATGTCTCGATCCATACACATCATAACAAGGTCCGAATCTCATTCGTCCTATCAAACTTTCTTAAAACTCTCAAAATAAAATCGGCATGACCTGCCCGCTATTCTCACGATTCAGAATCTCAGATCTCATTGCAAAAGCATAAAATACTCAGCACAACCAATCAACATGTCATATATCAACATATTAAGCAATAATCACATAGCACTTAGCATATAAGGCATGCACCACACATCCTAGATTACCCACATAGCACATAGCATGTAAGTCAATCTCAAAAACATTCAGTAGATGAATCATCTACATTGTCAGCCGAAGCCTCAGAAAACATTTTCCAATCACACACAATCCAGTGCATAAACAGTAAACAATGTCGAAAA